>NC_068357.1:140229634-140534134 GCF_020536995.1 Dreissena polymorpha
AATCAACAATTTCTCTTATAGCTGAAGAGTAAACACCACTTTTTTTGCTCAAACGTTCGTTAAAGTTGATGAAAATACCATGATTTAATCATTTTCCTTTAAATGAAATAATCTCGATCGTGTTTAATTTGTAAGAATACTATGTAACACGATATAATGCTGCATGTACATGTAAACAGATTCGGTCACGTAACTATGTCATTGCATATATACTCTGCGTAGGCCTGGGCATACATTTTTAATGGAAGTTTGTCAACGAAACTACAAAGACATTGACTCCATCGTATACATATTATACTATTAAAATATATTTAAAATCATATAGACAAGTACCAAACAACAAAAACCTTACTATCCTCAATCCATTCGTAGTACTAGAACTAATATATCGTTCCATAATAATTGGATATGTATATGTCTATTGATATAGCTCTATTGTGATGCTTTTCTTTAATATAATCTGAAAAGCAAAGGAAATTAACGAGCTTTACCATACATTACTTTAATTTGCTATACCTATAAACCAAACCGAAAAAAAACAAGAACATGAATAAAGTTTTTCAAAAGAAATATTGCACATGTCAAGCCGTTTGTATAGATTCCTTCATTACCATACAGCTGACAAAGTCTGTTTTTCATGTCTTGTAAGGATGTTCGCTACTGCTGGACCCATTCGTATAGGCGGCTGTCCATCTGAACGGTGTATTTAGACTTTAATCATGTATTAAACGTCTGACATACATGTACATATATCAGTGTTAGATTTGTTATGTGTAATTATTAATAATAATAGTAATAGTAATAACAACAAAAGACTTGAATTTTGAAAATTTCTTAAAGAAAACACTACTGTCGTTTAAATATTATTATTCACTACTGAATGGGAATCAAATCGGATATCGACGTTACTGGTCATTACCGTATGTTTGTACCTACCGCGCGCGCTCAGAAATCGGAAAAACCCACAGCGCGCGAGTTCCGAATTAAATTTATTAATTATGTATTGAACTTTACTAGTTAGATGTGCCTAAGTAGCGGTGAATTGTTTTGATGGGATATTCCTAAATGATCTGTTTACCTCCCATTTTATCAGCCCAGAATTAAAGTCTCTATAAGGCTCAAAATCAACGAAAATTTCGTAAAGTATTTCGTAAAATAAAGTTAACACCTAAACAATCAGTGTTCCTTTTAGCAATAGCCACACTTTCAACGCTAGATGTGGTATGATTACAAAGATTTTTATAGATACAAAATGCTCGTTTTTTTTTATTTGTGACCACAATAAATTCCATGTTAAAGTGATATTATGGGCTTTTTTCACTGTTGAATTGAGCTGAAAAGAATTAACAGGTTAAAAGAGTTAGTTAAAATGTGGTTACTGACCAATTATCTGCAACTCAGTTGTTTATAAAAAATATATTTTATATTCGATATTCTTACGTGACCCGCCCAGTCCTGTAAGCCGAAATGATCCGTAAAACGAAATTGTGTCTTTGTGTCGTATGAACGAATCTGCACTAAAACTAAGTTTAGTATCGCATCGTACATGCATGATCAGATGTCAAACGAAACTACGGTTGATATTCAAATGCATTATTTTTCTCTCTCCGGTATATTGTTTTAGTATGTTGATGCTGCATTAACAAATACAAGTGTATATGAAGTGAAAACACATATAGTGCTGGCGGGAATTGATCAGTGATATTTGGCTGATCACAGCTCCGTTTAAAATTGCCCTATATTATTAGAAATAATGACAGAACGTAGTCATGTTTGGTATTAAATAATCCGCAAAAGTGTCGTCTATACAGGGACTAAATTATTAATTTTATAAAACGGACGGGAAAAGTGAAATTTGTGAAATTGTGGAATATCTTTTGGCAAAAAAGTGGACTTTGTAGTGCATTGAGAAGACCCCTGGACGTTTTTGGATCTATCGGACCTATTCAGTATACAAACTAACTAATTGGATTATTTCGCCGCGCAACAGTGAACAGTGGACCTGTTAATAATTGGCTCAGTGGCTTAGTTAATTGTCAGTATTGACTGGATTATAGCATACAAAATCGTGAATACAGTTTCAATATAACAATGAGTAATAGCGGTAATAGTGGTAAATCCGAGCAACAGAAATTAAACTTCAAAGGACAGAAACCACAAACCAAACCAGCAAACAAAAAGCAACGTGCGGACTCTAGTAACAGTACTAATGCAAGCATGGATGAGCTTTCAAATATCAACACACAGCTGGAAAATTTAACCGAGGGGCTTAGCGAATTGAGGGAAGATATCAAAAGTACTCTCAAGCGAGAAGAGATTGAAGATTTAATAAATAAAACTGTATCCACGATAATGGGAAAAATTGAAATAACCATGGCCAAAACAATTGAAACAGAAGTTACCAAGCAAACTCAAACACTAAATGAAAAATTAACAGGTCTTGAATTCGAAAACCAACAGTTGAAACAAAAGATTTCTGATTTAGAAAACAATAACATACAGGCAATATCTGAGCTGCAAATACAAATTAATAAAAACTTTGAAACAAGCAGAGAAGCACTGAAAATGGCGAATTACAATGAGCAATATTCGCACAAGAACAACGTCAAAATTATGAACATTAGAGAAACATCAGAGGAATCAGAAAACATGCTTATTCAAACCGTTTCAAACATCCTGAAAACCACGGCAGGCGTTGAACTCAAGCCAGAAGACATTATAGCCATACATAGAATACCATCGAAGAAGGGAACAACAAGACCCATTATTCTGAAACTTAAAAACAACAATGCTAAGTCGACAATCATGAAAAAACGGACCCCGATGAAGGCAAAAGGTTACAAACTTGTAGATAATGTAACTAAGAGAAATCAAGGACTCATTAGCAGATTACTTCTACACCCAGAT
This sequence comes from Dreissena polymorpha, assembly GCF_020536995.1. Lineage (NCBI taxonomy): Eukaryota > Metazoa > Mollusca > Bivalvia > Myida > Dreissenidae > Dreissena > Dreissena polymorpha. The sequence goes on from NC_068357.1 coordinate 140,232,542, forward strand.
ATAAAGAACGCTTGGTTCTTCAACGGTGCAGTTTTCGGACAAACGACATCCGAGGAAAGGATTAAATTTGACATATTCGACAATATCAATAACACAATAAGTGATTTCCGGAACCGAAGCAAGAAGTTTCAGACGGAAGCCAGTGTCTAGAGTGGTTTACAGCGCTCTCAAGGAGTACCCTGCAAATTGTGGAATTAAATTTGTATACCTTTTATCGGTTTGAAATTTACTTTCTATTACAACATTACAATTAAATTCTTGTACATCTTTTATCGGTACGAAATTTACTTTCTATTCCGACATCACAATTAAAGTAACCCTTGTTTTTGCCGTTCTTTTGTATCAATAAGAACTAATTTGACAGTTGTATTAAATTTGACATATTCGACAATATCAATAACACAATAAGTGATTTCCGGAACCGAAGCAAGAAGTTTCAGACGGAAGCCAGTGTCTAGAGTGGTTTACAGCGCTCTCAAGGAGTACCCTGCAAATTGTGGAATTAAATTTGTATACCTTTTATCGGTTTGAAATTTACTTTCTATTACAACATTACAATTAAATTCTTGTACATCTTTTATCGGTACGAAATTTACTTTCTATTCCGACATCACAATTAAAGTAACCCTTGTTTTTGCCGTTCTTTTGTATCAATAAGAACTAATTTGACAGTTGTATACAATTTGGGGGGTATCACATTATCTAAATCAACTTATAGTAAACAGTTAGTTTGCCCCTGATGTAAAATACCATTACTCTGTGTTCACCGTTATATTGTATGTATTTAATCAATCTATTGTAAATACATTATAACTTTCCCTTAAAAACCTAATATGTACAATACAAACATTCAGTATATTCTGTTAAAACGCGTCTTGTGTGTCGCATAATATAAAATATGCAAAGCGTTCGTAAAATAGAGATCTGAATCAGCATTTCATTCGTTACCCTGTATCATATCTTACACTTTTCTATATATTTTGATTTATGCAATATCAAATATGACAACTGATGAAAACATGTTTCATTCACGGCACGCAGCAGTTTTTGCACGAGCCTTCCTTTTTATGTACTGTATGATTTTTAGGTGTTAATCCCAAATGGTATAAAGGAAAGAAATTGTGATTCTTGTCCAGATATACTGTTAACTTCCTAAAATTCAGCGTGGTCCTCGAGAAAAACTGTACACGTGGTAGTAACATTAAAGTTAGGTCGTTTTTAAAGTTGACTGAACCTACTCTAATAGTTAAAAGGTACCAAATCATTATAACAGCATAGACCGATGACAGATAATTAATTGATCAGCATTTTGCTGCATTGTTAAATACAGAATGGCCTTTTCTTGATTGTCATGAAATGTGTGCCAGGTATAATATGTATCTTTCATTCAGAATCATAAAATACATGCTCAACCCTTGCATAAAGACTATTTTTACGAGCTAAAATTAAGTGTACATATATATCTGTATCACTTCGGATGATAAAACACACTCAACTCGTTGTTTTTTTTTCGTTTCTGCAAGTCAAAATCAATAGTACATATTTTTCTGTCTCAAAACATTGCTGCTCTTGTTTTACACAGCTAATTTGTACTTGTTGTTAGTTTTAAATGATTTAAGGAGTGCTACTTCATATTCACAGCTATTAAAGCAATGGTAAAAAGTTTTTTTGTTTTTGTGTTTGTAAAATTTTTATATCAATATTTGCATTCTGTTGTTATTCAATAGCCTCTGAAAGTAAAATTGTTTTAAAAAGCCTTATGAATAAAACTTTCTTTACACAGACAAGTGGAAATGATTACTACTACACTTGCTTATCTTTTATAATTATATATTTCTTTTTTACATATTGAATTGCTAAGCAACCACACCGTATTGTCTAATATGAAGGGCAATTTATCGTTCTTAATTTGACCTGCTGTTATGTTTTTGTTAAAATATATGTTTTAATGTTCTTGTTTACATTGTATGTTTGTGTTTAATTTTCAATGCCTGTTTGTTTGGAAGAATATCAAATGAATTGTGTATTGACTGCAGTAAATGAGAATACTATTATATATATGTATGTATATATATACATATATGTATATATATATACATATATATATATATATATATATATATATATATATATACATATATATATGTATATATGTAGATATATATATATGTATATATATAGATATATATATATACATATATATGTATGTATATGTATATATATATATATTTATATATAAATATATATATATATATATGTATCTATATATATATGTGTATATATATATATATATATATATATATATATATATATATATATATATATATATATATATATATATATATGGTGTTTTAAATGTTGTTGTTTACATTGTATGTTTGTGTTAAATTTTCAATGCCTGTTTGTTTGGTTGCATATCAAATGAATTGTGTATTGACTGCAGTAAATGAGAACACTATTATATATATATATGGTGTTGCAACGAAAATGTCTTCGTTATAATACGAATGGATAATGATAAGATGGTATCATGTAAATTATGTAAAATAACGCTCGTAAAATAGAGATCTCGATCAGCATTTTCATCAGTTACCCGATATCTTTATCTTACATTTTTCTAACCATTTTGTTTTTGTGCAATATTAAACATGACAAATGACGAAACCATGTTTCATTCACGGCAAGCAGTAGTTCCTGCACGAGCATTCCGTTTTTGTGTAACGTATGATTTTAAGGTATTAATCTCAAATGTTATTAAGGACAGAAACTGTGGTTTTATATACAGATATACTGTTAACCTTCGAAATTTTTCTGTGGTCCCCGAGAATAAATGTACACGGGGTAGTAACATCAAAGTAATGTCATTTTAAAAGGCGGTTTACTATACCAACTCTTATAGTTAAAAGCATTATAATGTTTAAATAAATAATTATTTTTAAAATGATTGCACATATAAGTATATATATAAATGTGTGTATAAGAATGTATATACGTATTTATAATAAATATAACTAATACAATAAAACAACATAAAATAAATAATGAATTGCTAAAATTTATCCTGCAAATTAGTTATACGTATGCATCTGAGAAATCATTGTATATAATTGAACATTAGATACATATAATTTATTTCTTATACTTAGGGCAATTTACCTTGCATTAGCACATTTGCTTGTTTTTGTATATTCACATGTTGTATTTTACTGACCTTTTTTGTATGTCTCTACTGGGGACAAGTTTTATATTGTGTTTTTTTCTCACTTCTGTGATTATTTCTTCTCACTTCTTCATGTCTATAGAATATTCATATTTTTGTATCTCTAATTTTTGCTTTCTATTTTTGTATGTATGTATGGACATCTTTAAAATAGAAACTTACTGGACAAACCCACATAATAATATTTACACACCCTCCCTCTCTTTAAATGATTAAATTATGCGATCTGAACGTAAAAGGGCTAAAAAATAAAGACAAACGCATTAAAATCTTCAAATGGTTAGACGAAAAAAAAATAGTATATGCCTACTACAAGAAAGTCACTTGACACATACTTTAGCACAAACCTTAAAAGATGAATGGGACGGAGACATCTATCTTAGTGGACAACATACTAATAAACAAGGCATTGCCTTTCTGATAAAAAATAATATAGGGATCACAGTCAATAACTTTAACGAAATAATAATTGGCAGACAAGCAAGTATAGATATCAAAATACACGAAACAGAATTAACATTAATCAATGTTTACGGCCCTAACATAGATGATTCCACATTCTACGAAACATTACAATCCTTCATAATTAATAACCAAGATAAAAACATTATAATCGGTGGTGATTTTAATACTGTTCTTAACCCATTATTAGACAAAAAGAATGGAAACCTTTATACTCATCCTAAAAATAGAAATAGTTTAAATAACATAATTGAAAACTACAATATGATAGACATCTGGCGTACAATATATCCAAACGAAAGCAAATTCACCTGGCACTCAAACACAAAACCAACAATATTTTGTAGATTAGACTATTTTTTAATATCTGAATCTCTTTGCAACATTATTGACACATGTAACATAAAACCAGGATTTATGACTGACCACTCTCTAGTTGAACTTAAACTGCACAATATACAACCTGAAAGAGGCCCAGGATACTTTAAAATTAACAACAGCGTCTTATTAGATACACAATATCAAATACAAATAAAACAGGAAATATTAAAAACAGTTCAAAATAATAAAGATGCAAACCCAAACACCTTATGGGAAGTAATTAAAGGAAATATACGTAACGCAACAATTAGATACACATCATTTAAACAAAAAGAAACACACAAACTTGAAACTGAAACCATCAAAACCATTGAAACACTTGAAAAACAATTGCATCAAACAAACACAAATGATACCACCGACATTGAAAATGAAATAACATTAAAAAAACAAATATTAGATGGAATCTATCATACACATCTCAATGGAATAATACTTAGAGCGCGTGCTCATCATGTTGAACACAATGAAAAAAACACAAAATATTTCGCAAACATTGAAAAACGTAGAAGTGAACAAAAAACTGTACACAAATTAGTAGTCAATGGCAAAGATATAACAAACAGAACTCAAATACTAGAAGAACAACGTTTATTTTTCGAAACCCTCTATAAACGAAAAAATGTTGAAAATAACACCCTCTTTAAAAATACACATCACGCTTTAAACCAGGAGGAAATACAACTGTGCGACGGATTACTTAATGAATATGAATGTGGATTAGCCCTAAAAGAAATGCAAAATAACAAAAGCCCAGGATCAGATGGCATCACAATCGAATTTTATAAAATATTCTGGAATGATATAAAAACACATCTAATTAATTCACTTAACTATTCATTTAACAACGAAAACTTAACTACGCTACAAAAACAAGGTTTTATATCACTTATTCCAAAACCTGGAAAAAACTTAGAATCCTTATCAAACTGGCGCCCGATTAGTTTACTTAACAATGATTATAAAATTGCAACTAAAAGTATAGCAAACAGAATAAAAAAAATATTACCATCAATTATTTCAAAATCTCAATCTGGTTTCATAAAAGGACGCTACATTGGTGAAAACGTTCGTCTTATCCAAGAATGCATAAACTATTTCAACAATTCAAATAGTCCTGGTCTAATATTCTTTGCAGACTTTGAAAAGGCATTCGATTCGCTTGATCATTCATTTATGTTCTCCTGCTTAGAAAATATGAACTTTGGTGAAAGTCTCATTCAATGGGTCAAACTATTCTATACCGATATTAATAGTATAATCATTACCAATGGCTTCTTTTCAAACAGTTTTAACATCGAAAGAGGGGTTCGACAAGGATGTCCACTCTCATCATCGCTATTTATTATTTGCATCGAGTATCTATCACATCACATCCAATCAAATAAACACATAAAAGGCATATCACTAGAACCTGACGAAGAAATCAAACAATCCCTATTTGCTGACGACGCCACCTACTTTTTAAACGACAATTACGATTCTTTCCATATCCTAATAGAGTCGCTAACCCTTTACGGAATGACATCGGGTCTTAAACTAAACAAAAGTAAATGTACCGTGCTACGAGTAGGTAAATTAAAACAAAGTAATGTTCTATATAAAAAAGAAATGAAATTTAATTGGACATCCGATGAAGCCACAACGTTAGGAATTACTTTCACAAATAATGAAAAGGATACAGTTCTTAAAAACATACTACCTAAATTACAGAATTTTAAAAACTGCTTAAAATCATGGCATCATCGTAAACTTACACTAATCGGAAAAAACACAGTATTAAAAACGTTTGCACTTCCTAAATTAATATATGTATTAACAGTTCTCCCAAATCCACCAAATGATGTTATTAACGATATAAAATCAGCAATATTTAATTTCATATGGGACGGTAAGCCTGATAAAATAAAAAGAACTCAGTTAATTCAATCTGTAGAAAATGGAGGTATCCAATTAACGAACATTGACTCATTCTTGAATGCAATCAAATGCAGCTGGGTTAAAGCGGGTATATACGATTTTTTATATTTGTTTAATTGTAATATATTGATAAAATATGTTACAATAACATAAAATGGGAAAGAAAAATTATACATTAAAGCCGAATTTCATAAAATGCAGCAAAGACAAATTAGCGCCCCGAGCCGATTGTGACGTACACATTTTCCTACAATAACCGAAGCATTCGTCCTTGTATTAGGATCGGAGTTAGTGTTCGTGTGTCGTATGAATAGATATCGTTGCGGGAATTCAAATAAACCGTTAAACTAAGTTTAGATGCACATCGTACATGTATGGTATACATGCTGGCGAATTCGGCTGTACAGCCGTTTTCAATTTCAGAATTAAATATCTGGCTTATTTCGCATTTTTCGACACATGTTCTTCTTAACTTTTATTTTAATTTATATTGAAATATATATTTAATAATTTTTTACACATTTTATATAAATTCATAAATATTTGACAAAATCGTATATACCCGCTTTAAAAGATACCTAGATAATACCAATACGAGTAAATGGAAATTATTCTACCAGAAAATCCTAAAAAAATATGGTGACTCCTTACTCTTTGAATGTAACATCAGCAATACTATCTTACATGAAATTGCAAACGAAAACATATTTCTGTCTGATGTTCTATCAGCGTGGAGTGATGTCACTCATAACTTAGAAACCCAAACCAGCAGTAAAACAATTTTATGGAACAATAAAGACATAACTTCAAACAATAAGACGTTTTTCTATAAAGATTGGTTTGAACGAAGCATTAAATATGTCGACCAATTATATGACTACAGAATTAAGGATTTCTACTCTTTTGATAATATATGCTACATATACGGAATACCTTCAAATAATTTTCTGAAATACTACACACTAATCAAAAGCATACCCATACATATTAAATCTGAAATCAATACAAATAATACACCATGTACTCAAACAATATTTGTAGAAAACATACTTGGAAGAAAAAAACAAAACAAATAAAATATTTTACAAACTACAAATTAAAAACCCTACGGAAAACTCCAAAATCCAAAATAAATGGCAAGTCCTTTTTGGAGAAAATGAACTTAATTGGAAACACATATTTACCATGCCATATAAAGCAACTATTGAAAGCACACTGAGAAATTTTCAATATAAATACATCCATAGAATTATAGCTACAAATAAATATCTCTATAAATGCAAATTATCTAACTCAAATCTGTGTGACTTCTGCAGTGAAAACATTGAAACTATAGAACATCTTTTTTGGGAGTGCAAACACATCCAGCCTATTTGGAATCAATTAACATCCTTTCTTGAACAACAGCAACTAAACGTTAAACTATCTTTCTTAAATGTAAGTTTCGGAATTAACTCATTGAAATCAATAGACGGTAATAATATTGTGAATTTTATGGTTATATTGATGAAATATTTTATCTTAAACATGAAGTACAAAAAACAAGTACGAAATTTTAATTGTTTTGTCCATAGTCTTAAACTAAAAATCCAGATTGAGAAAGAAATAGCCCTCAGTAATGACACATTACAAATCTTTGAACAAAAATGGAATCGGATTAAATTCTCATAATGTTTTGTCCACTTATATACATTTTCACTCTGATGTTAGTTTATCTTTCTAAAATAGTTTTGTTTATGTCTATATATATATATATTTTCAATCTGACAAGATCATTGTGAAGAAACAACAAAACACACAAATACAGTATGCTTTCTTCCGACTTTTTACAACTCATCATTTTTCATAACTATTCCTCTGTTGTTCTTTTCTTTTCTCTCTAAAAAAAATAAAATAATATATATATATATATATATATGAGCATATCTTGTATAACATGTCTGAACTGTATTGCTTTAAACAATCACTGTGTTGTGTGACCATATACATGTTTACATTATATGTATGATATTGAATAATAAAAAAAAAAAAAAAAAAAAAAATGAAGTGAAAACACCATCAATAAAAAACGGTTGCGATAGACACCTATAAACTGTTAGATGCCCATAATATCACTTTAAAGTAACATTACTACTCAAAATCAACAAAAATTTCGTACAATATTTCGTAAAATAAAGCTAAACAATTAAAAATCATTGTTCCTTATGGCCATTTTCGAAATTTCAACGCCAAATGTGGTCTGGTAAAATAGATGTTAAACTTGAGGATACAAAATGCTCGTTTTTATTTCCCTTCTATTAGGGAAGGGGACAACGACAACGAGCGAGGCATGGTATTGTAATGCGCATGCGCCAACAAGAGACTTTAAATAGATTCTGGGAAACCAATAAGTTATAAATAATACAACTTCATGTTTACATTTCCGTACGCTATACACATTGAGTATGGGTCCGAAAACTATTTATGTTTCATTTAACATAACTCGTACCATATGGAAGCATTATTTACTAGTATTGATCATTATATTTTTTTGTATAAAGGGACTTTATTTGTATACACGGGGAACTAACCAAGATTATACTGTAAATACTGATTTATACTGCATTATATATAATTATCCTATATAATATGATTTATAACCGGTCCATACGAAAACTGTTTTATGACTGATTTTGCATGTAATTTAGTTTATCTTTTATGAATAACCCGATTTCTCGTTTATAATATGCAATATACTCGGTCACCATTTGTTGATTAGTCCACTATATTTTTATCTCAAATCGTTGAATAAAAGTTCAATGGACAGTTTAAAAGGCCGTTATTAAGAGGTTAGCCGAGTTTCATCAACTATAAGGTGAAGGGAATTTTATTTTAATATTTTGAGTGAAAGGAATGAAAAAAAAAATGCATCTGATTTTTTTTAATACATGTTACAAAAACAATTCAAATATTTATAGCAAAACATCTTATATTCATTTAAGTCTTTATTTAAAAAAATACTACTGGGAAAAATGAAAATGTCGGGAGGAAGAAAATATGACGGTACTAAATACAAAATACTGGGAATAATAAAAATGTCGTATATAGGATGACATATATTAGGGCATGAAAACCATTAAAGTTTGTAAACTATTCCATGGACCTCACTCAACGAAGAACAAACATTAAACCAATGGTGTATGCATACGCCCTTTAAACATAATGTTGGTATACGTATAAATCGTTGTTTCCAACCCATATGTACTCTTTGCCGTATTTGGCATGCAGACGTCGTTGCCATTCGCTCTGAAAAATCAGCAGGAAACTGCTGCTTTCCTTGTCCCCATCTTCCGTGCGCGGGCGAAAGAAGACTAGATTACCGGTGTCCTCACCCGTCCATTCTTCTACCTTCTCAGCTAATAACTGTTGGTCCAGTTTTCCGTCCATTAACCTCTTCCTCTCCCTGTATACTATTTTCCGTATGTCCTCCCTACTGGGGTAGAACCTTCTATTAAGGTCACTGGAAAGTCTACTGCCAAAGATGGACTTAACCAACATTTTCACATTCCTCTGGATCTCCCTTGGTTGGGTTATGTTTTCATTTACGAGATGCTTGATATGATTGATTATCCTATCGTCAATGGGAACTTTAAGATTAGCAGCCTGAAATATGAAGACAATGAACCGTTACTTCTGTGCATCTTTATGCATACGCATTAAAATCGGGCGAAACGTCAGAATTCGGTTTGCAAATGTCAAGAAATGTTGTTGTTTTTTATATATAAAGGATGCAATTTATATAATATTTTGTCGAATTTTGCATTCACCTGTACCAATCATCGAGTCATAAGTCGGACATTACTTAACATTAGACGCAAGTTGCAGCAATAACACATTAACTTCTTTCCCCAACATATACCAATTCACACCTTGATTGAATGGAACCCCGTAGATTTATTTCTTGTGCCCAGAGTAATTCGTGATGGATCAAGTAGGATTCGAGCCCAATACCTTTGTATCTCAAGCCGAAGGGCGTACCACTGGTACAACGTGTCCCGTAATTTTAAGACGAGATCATTTTCACGGAAATGTTCAAGATGAACAGTCATGTGGTTTTACGGGTAAACATCAGCTTAACTTCAATTTTGGCGTTTCGAAGCCACCGTTAAAGGGACTGTCCAATGGATTATGGTTTGAACAAAACATAAAATTATTGTTTAAGATATTAAAAACGATTATCGCCTTTGATTTAAGGATATTAAAACTCAAAGCAGACAAAAGATATTTATAACACAAACCATCACATAAGCCCAAGCGGCTGGGAATTCCATATTATATTTCAAAAACGCCGTTCGACGTTTTTGACCTAAAATAAATGTAGCTGAAAATCAGCTGACAAGTCACGTGGTACATGGTACCGTCATTTATTTTTGGCATAGAAATTACATTATTTCTAAAGAAAGAGATTTAGCTTGTTGAGCAAATAATTAATTTTCATTGAATATTTTTGATCAACCAATAAAATATACTTCATATTTAAATCAATATTTTTATTGGAAAATCACTTTTCACAAATACGAATATGCGGTCGAAAACTAAAAGCCATCAGAATTCAAGATGGTTCAGTTAAAAAAACCAGTGCTAGCGCTAAAAAAAGACTAAAAAAACAAGAGATGCAAGGTACAGGTGTAATAAAAGGGAAAGGATACTAGACATTGGTATTCATTGTGAACGATGGAGAAGAGTTAAAGAAGCTACTGGGATTGAAAAGGACGATAAAATGATGGAAATATTGATCGATGCGTAAGTCTTCTTCATTTTCAGTTTGTGTGTCAAAGCAACTTTTCTATAAATTCCCGTTATTATTTTGCTACATAATGAACACGATTTGACTTAAACACACACACAAACCCTTTAAGTATAAAAGATTTGTTTTAGAAATGAAATATGCTTTAAAATTTCAGAACTACTTCTGAACTAGAGAGCTTCAACATTCATATTTTGATGTATGCTCCAAAGCGAAATGCTTTCAGGTAAATAAAAAGTTCCATGTGTAAAGTGTTTCTTTTTTATTTCATGAACACATGCTCATTGAACAAAGGAATTTATGCTCTTTCTTTTTGAGAATTTACATTTTAATAATGTAAAAATGATGTACCCTTTGTGATAAGTCTCGTAATACACTGCCTGAATGACTCAAATATGAATATTTTTTAGCTCTGCTGTTTTCGGAGACAACCTGAGGTATTGTCATAGCCAGCTCGTTGTTGTCGTGTTGTCTGCCAGAGTTATATTTTCTGAGTTTCATTTCTAAAATCATTTTTTTTCAGCTATGCTGTTTATAGATGCAGGTGTCAGTTAGCAGCAATAGATTATTCAAAACACTTGAATCGTCCGTTTTGTTGGACAAAGAAGGAAATTAGAGGTATTTATATTATTGTTTTTGCCCTGTATGTTTGTTTGTGTGTTGGTTTGCGTCAAACTTTAACATTTTGCCATAACTTTTGCAATATTGAAGATAGTAACTTCATATTTGGCATGCATGTGTATCTCATGGAGCTGCACATTTTGAGTGGTGAAAGGTCAAGGTCAAGATCATCCTTCAATGTCAAAGGTAAAAAAACAAATTCAAGAGAAGTAATAAGCTTTAAAGAGTTCATCTGAACCTGTCAAATGATAAAAAAAAATCAAAGTGGCGCAGTAGGGGAGAGAGTGTTTGTCAGAAACACATTTCCTGTTTTTATTAAATTTTGAATTGTAAGGATTAATTTACAGATTTATGTTTACTTATTGAAAGTTTTTATTATTAACAATTCAACTGAATTTACAAACATGATGTATTTAAGCTAAAATTTGACACATTCATGTGATATGAATAATAAGTATACATTTTGCAAACAATGCTCCTGGCATAAAATAACTACTGTAGCATGGTATGCACTGAATCAGTAAATTTATATTATGGCATATATATTGTCTATAGATCTTAATTCTCGGCTTTGATTTAGCAATTGTCATTTCATTTTTCCAAACATCATGTCAGTTATAAATCAATCTTTCAGGGGAAAGAGTGCACTCAAAAGCTGCTGGTAATTGGAGCACAAGACCTATGAAAAAACCCAAGGAGTATACATACATAACCGGTTTGATCACTGAAGTTACAAATGAATTCACCATAGGCAAGAAAAGAATAAGTGGCAAATGTGAACAGCTGTCTTGACCCCAAAAGAATTAGGTCAACTATAGTCCTTGTCACACCTCCACCTTCATCGATACTTAGTGATCAGCATGTCTCTAGATTGAGAAAAGTGAAAAAAAAGAATTGTTGCCCAAGACGTGTTTGATGTTCATTTGAAGTTGACGCAGAAGTTATCTTTGTTAGATAACTATTAAGTTTCACATCTTTAGTGTTAATATAATTTTAGAAGTGTTTTGAAAATGTACAATCTTACATAATGTTATAAATAATGAATGCTCTTGGTTGTACAATGCAATGACATTTTTCAGGAAGTTTTAATATTGAATTTAGCATGAAATATATTTTTATGTCCCCCACTATAGTAGAGGGGGACATTTTGTTTTTGCCCTGTCTGTTGGTCTGTCTGTCTGTCTGTCTGTTTGCGCCAACTTTAACATTTTGCAATAACTTTTGCCATATTGAAGATAGCAACTTGATATTTGGCATGCATATGTATCTCATGGAGCTGCACATTTTGAGTGGTGAAAGATCAAGGTCATCCTTCAAGGCCAAAGGTCAAATATATGGGTCAAAATCGCTAATTTAATGTACACTTTTGCAGTATTTCAATATTCAAGATAGCAACTTGATATTTGGCATGCATGTGTATCTCATGGAGCTGCACATTTTGAGTGGTAAAAGGTCAAGGTCATCCTTCAAGGTCAGAGGTCAAATATATGTGGCCAAAATCGCTTATTTTATTAATACTTTTGCAATATTGAAGATAACAACTTGATATTTGGCATGCATGTGTATCTCATGGAGCTGCACATTTTGAGTGGTGAAAGGTCAAGGTCAGAGGTCAAATATATGTGGCCCAAATCGGTTATTTTATGAATACTTTTGCAATATGGAAGATAGCAATTTGATATTTGGCATGCATGTGTATCTCATGGAGCTGCACATTTTGAGTGGTGAAAGGTCAAGGTCATCCTTCAAGGTCAAGTATATGGGTCAAAATTGCGCATGTAAGGTCTCTTCTGCAATATTGAAGCTAGCAATTTTATATTTGAAATGCATGTGTATCTCAAGGAGCTGCACATTTTGAGTGGTGAAGGGTCAAGGTCAAGGTCATCCTACGAGTTCAACATCATATACGGGGACATTGTGTTTCTCAAACACATCTTGTTTTATTTTTAATATATTTTGTGCGATTTTTATCAATACATTTTTACACATATAAAGAACACAATTTTTCTTACAAAAAGTTTCGTTTTTTGTTTGATTATCGATACGTGTTTTTCATTGTCTTCTTTATAGCCTGTATTTAATAAACCATTGTAGTCAATGTCTCTAAGCCTCTTATAATTGACCTTGAGAGTAGTTTCTTCTTTAATTATCGATACTATGAATGTGATAGTGTATCCAGATATGCCTCAGTGTTCTATTTACACATTAACATTTAATACTTTTTAATGGCCATACTCATTTGAAATGCAAATCACCTAAATAATTAATTGCCATCATCATACACTCGAACCAACTCCTGTCACATTTCTTTGTGCATGTATTGAGTTCGATCCATTTTTCAAATGAATATAATACAAAATTATAAAAAAAAATCAAACTTCCATGCATGGGCCAACAAGTTCTTATCACACTGAATAAAAAACCTCAATTGTATATCAATTTAATAGATATGAAATACTCGGCTGAGCTAAAATGTAGACGGTCTGCACAGGTTACTACATAAAGAAAGCACACAAGATACAAAACATGGTTGAACAATAATAAGATACTATTTTTTAAATTTTCAACAGCAACTTGTTGCTTTTTTATTGATTTCGAAATGTTTATTCATGCATTAGCATATGTCATAGTTTGAAATGTTATTTAAGAAACCTAATCTAACAAAATATCAAGTGTGAAACAAAATGACTGGAAATAAGAATAAACAATGGCTGTTTGTAAAACTTGCATGCCCCCCATATGGGCTGTCAGTTGTAGTGGCAGCCATTGTGTGAATACGTTTTTTGTCACTGACCTTGACCTAGTGACCTGAATATCAATAGGGGTCATCTGCCAGTCATTATCAATGTACCTATAAAGTTTCATGATCCTAGGCGTAAGCTCTTGAGCTATCATCCGGAAACCATTTTACTGGTTTTAGTCACCTTGACCTTTGACCAAGTGACCTGAAAATCAATAGGGGTCATCTGCGAGTCATGATCAATGTACCTATGAAGTTTCATGATCCTAGGCGTAAGCGTTCTTGAGTTATCATCCGGAAACCATTCAGTGGACGGACGGACCGACATGAGCAAAATAACATACCCCCTCTTCTTCGAAGGGGGGCATAATAAAAAAATCAAAATGCAAACTTAAAATTGAATACAAGCAAAAGATATAAAAAATCAGAATACAAACAGGTAATACACTATTGACTGTTTTTTATGAACGGTCTTTTCAAGCAAACGTTACCATTTTCAAACTCATCCAAAATATCATTGAGACCAATCTTTTGACCAAATGTCATGAAGATTGGACAATAAATGTGGCCTGTAGAGTTTTAACAAGGCAAATGTAGACGCTGCACGACGGACAAAAGGCGATCACAAAAGCTCACCATGCGCACATTGTGCTCAGGTGAGCTAAAAAGTGTAAAAATCAAACTATTAAGTTCAAACAAGAAAATAAAATAAGTATACAAGAAATGAATTTTGATATTCAATTAGTTTATTTACATAGTATTCTTAAGAAATATGTCATTGCTTCTTTTATTTCTTTCATCTTACAATCCAGAGTACTCATGGCATTTCATTCCAAATGACACGCAAGTAAGCATACAAATGTAAAAACTGCTGTGCAAGTTTTAATAATAAACTAGCACATTTCACACAAATTGGTATTTCAAAACAAAATGCATAGAACTGAAAAATTCAAATGATTAAGCATAATTCAGATGCTTTGCATAAATATAAATGTTTCAAAAAAGGAGCCAGAACAAAAAATATTCAAAACTAAGAAAGTTCTATGTCTGATAAATGAAAAAGAATAGCAACTAGGCTTTTTGTAAAACATGCATGCCCCCCCCCCAATATGGGCTGTCAGTTGTAGTTGCAGCCATTGTGTGAATACGTTTTTTGTCACTGTGACCTTGACCTTTGACATAGTGACCTGAAAATTAGTAGGGGCCATCTGTCAGTCATGATCAATGTACCCATGAAGTTTCATGATCCTAAGCCTAATTATTCTTGAGTTATCATCAGGAAACCATTTTACTATTTCGAGTCATTGTGAGCTTGACCTAGTGACCTGAAAATCAATAGGGGTCATCTGCCAGTCATTATCAATGTACCTATGAAGTTGCATGATCCTAGGCGTAAGCATTCTAGAGATATCATCCGGAAACCATTTTATTGTTTCGAGTCATTGTGACCTTGACCTAGTGACCTGAAAATCTAAAGAGGTCATCTGCCAGTTATGATCAATTTACCTATGAAGTTTAAAGATCATAGGCGTTAGCATTCTTGAGTTATCATCCGGAAACCGTTTTACTGTTTCTAGTCACTGACCATTGACCTAGTGACCTGAAAATCAATAGGGGTCATTTGCCAGTCATGATCACCAGTCATGATCAAAGTACCTATGAAGTTTCATGATCCTAGGCCTTAACGTTCCTAAGTTATCATCTGGAAACCATCTGGTGGACGGACCGACATGTGCAAAACAATAAACCCCCTCTTCTTTGAAGGGGGGCATAAATATGCAAAATTGTTAGAACACTGGGCCTTCACCTGGTATGAAGCTTGTATACTGGCCTGAAAGACTAGGAAACTTCTCCCTTATTAATTTAACACAACATGCTGGGACAGTTCTTCTGTCTCCAGCAGTCAGTTTCCCATGCATTAAGATGGTAAATTGTCTGTATGCAGCATGTCTGAACGATTTATTCTTCTATATATATATTATATCTTCTAGTGTCTCTGCATAAAAGGAAAACACATCTTGTCGATACTGCTGCTGACTGTAGAGGGTCATCCTATCCAGCACCGATAGAGTCATCTCCTACAAAGAAATTATTGCAGATTTTACTATAAATTTCTTGCAAATGTAACTCCAATCAGCAGTCAGTGAGACAGCTCACTAGACTATATGAGTGTCATCCCAGAGTAGCCTGTGCAGTCCACACAGGCTCATCACGGGCAACACCTTCCGCTTTTATGACATTTTTTGTTAAAATGTCTCTTCTTAGCAAAAATCCAATTTAGGCGGAAAGTGTCGTCCCGGATTAGCCTGTACAGACTGCACAGGCTAAGTTGCACGACACTTTACGCACATGCATTATGCCCAGTTTTCTAAGAACGCGACTCATATAAAGGGGTGGAAAGGTGTTGATGGTATCAATGCAATGGATCAATGGAGTACAAAATATTGAAATGGTATGCAAACTTAACAATTTTTAAGCAAAAAAGAGAGTTCCTTCCTTTACTCATGTAAAAACATAAATTGTATTGAATAAAATAGTAAGATGAGAAACAACTACACAATGTCTTAGAACTTAGCATCTTTGTTGGCATTAGCTGAAATTCATTTTAATAAGCCAATAATGATTCAGTAAATGATTTTCCCACATGACAAAATTGCCTTTATAGCAGGATTAATTTTTAAGATGGGATATTTAATAGGTTTGCATGGTGGAACATTATTGACCCATTACTTAGTCCTTGTTATAAACCAATATGATGCTGCAAAACTTCAGATATTCAGTTACAGAAACTCATAATACATGAATCTTACTCACAGGTCTTTGACTTGAGCATAATTCTGGGACCATCCCACAGCAAACTCGATCTTCCACTCTCTCGTATTGTGGGCATCTGTGACAAGAGCACCACTCCGGACTGGACACAGGTCTTGTTCCTTTTTCTCTTTCCTTTTTGATAAAATTCTAGCAATATCTATATTCTTTCCTTTCGGTGACTGTAAGACTTTCAATTATTCCCTGAAATTACACAGTTAAACTCAGTACCAAATTCAAGAATCAGTATAACACAAAAGTAATCAATTAACCCTAAACATTAACTGATCTTGAGAGATTGGATATTAATAACTAGTGCATAACTGTCACTGAAATTTAATTATAAAATCCTCAGGGTAAAAATATGACCACATGAAATAAACTTATGATTATTTCAGAACTTACCCTCAATTAAGTATTGACTTGATATCAAAATTAAAAAAACAGCACTAAAGGATATTAAAGCAAATTCTAGTGAGTTGGTGCAAAAAAGCTTTGTTTTTGACAATGTTAAAATAAAAATCTACATTGCCACAAAAAAATTTAGGGAAGTGAACACAACAATAACTTGCAGTTTTTTTGTGAAAAAATAAGTCTCCCTCACAAAGTTCTTCATGAGCAAAATGGCCAGTTTTCTATTAGAGTCTCAAACAAACTAGGTGTAAGGAGCAGAATTTATGGTGAACAAATAACTATTTGGCATATAACATTATTGGAAATGACTTCAGTGATACTGAAATTATACTTAATACAGTGCTACCTTTCCAAAGTAGCCCTTACTTGAGGGCAAGAATGGGGAGACATAATGATCAAATGATTGTTTAATTATGTATTGTTATTATTCCAATCTACATGCATGCTTATTAATCTGATATAAGCTTTAAACTAGAATTCTTCCGTCTATATTTTCAACAAACACAAAAAACAAACCTTAGATTTTTTTTTCTTGTTCTTCATGGACATAACAGCGCCCTTTCACTTTCTTACTTCCTCTTTTCCTTCCCTTTCATTTGGTTCTTAAATCATCCTAAAAAAGATTTAACATGACATGTTTGAAAAAAATACATGATTAAATTTCAATTAGCATGTCCAAACATATACAAAGTTGTAAGGTATGCATTTCAGGTACGTTGTTGTTTCAAGTTTATCTTACGAGTAACTTCATATCATATGGACTGCATAGAATGTGTTTTCATATAATACTGTAAATGAATGAACGGACAAACGCAGGAGCAAAAAAAATGAAAGATGCATTTTAAACAGCACTGACACTTATGATTATGCATGAACTGACTTTTTAGGATTTAAAACAGCAATACCACTCTATTGATTATTCGACAAGAAACATTTTCAGTACTATGTATATATGTTTCTCTAAAACACAGAGAGGAAACAGTAAAATTATGATTTTATAAATAATTGTAATTCAAATTATTTAAGTTACCTCTCTCTCACTGAGTGGTTCTCCTTCAGACTCATCATAACTTGAAGGAACAAAAGCCAGTACAGGTTCCTAAATATAAATAAACATCCAGGAGTTACATATTGCAATGCAACAAATATAAATAGCCAAGTAATAAGATAGAAATAAATAACACCTCATCAGAAAAAGATGTAGAAGTTTGGACTTCCAACTTTATCAGGTAGTGAAAGTTTGTTACAAGTTTGTATTTCCAAGAAAACCTTATAAAGATATGAAGTATAATTAGTGCAAATATTCTGCTGTGATCATTTATAAAAGTGTTATGTTGAAATAAACAAAAATTTAATCTAAGCACCCACTTAGTTCCAGGTGAATCACTTAAAAGATGAGGTTAAATGTTAGAATGAGAAGTATAAAATATAACTCACTACCTGCACTTAATCATCAAATAAAAGCAATCTTACATTGTCAGACGTGCTATGGTGTTCCAGTGTCCCCTTAGTTGTTGTTGCTAATGTATCAACTTTCTGGCAGGATGTTTTCCTTTACCCTTCTGTAGACTTGAATCCTGAGTGTAACAAATAAAACATCATGCATTTGATAAAAACCAAGTAATGCAGAAAATCTAATAAATAAGAGCAAAAAGAGTAACCCTAAAATGACAAAAACATGATGTCAATGTCATGACCTAATCACATGAGTTATAGTGCATTTCTTGATTTACTACATGTTATTTGCAACCACAGCCTACATCCACAGATTTCAGACCTAAATATTGTGAAGAAAAGCAAAAAGTCCTACAATACTAAGCCAAGGTTGCTGTTCAACTCTCAGGCCTTTACAATAATAGTTCTAACTTGTAAATCATAATGGGTTATAGTCAAACCTGCATTTATAAACACAGAGCGGACAAGGGTGATATTATTATTTCTTCTTAGTTTGGCTGGTCACAAATAGATATACATTACTTACTATACCCCTCCGGTTGACCAGGTGGGAGATTTTATCAAATAACTGGCATATAATTAAAATGTGTACACACAACAGCATTAAAATTAACTTACTGAATCTGTGTCCTGAAAATACAACAACATTCTCTTAGATGGCTGTCTCACGCGTTTACTTCTTCTCATCTCTCCCTCTGTTTTTGCCTAAATAAAAAAACATAAACACAAATACACTGACTTATTTGTGCTTTAGGATCTGGGTACGAATTTACTGTGGAAGAATCCACTGGCTTCTATTAGCAAAATTTAAAAGTTAATGAAAAATGTACATTGCAAAATAAACTACACACAATTCAAAAGTCAAAACGAGAAATTCATAAAATCAAAATACGTTAAATTGATTCTCATGTTCATGCATTCGAGTCGTCTACTAAGTACTATCGTCTAATTTGGAAACCAGCGACATTTACTAGATTTAGCATCGAATTGCAAGGTAAAGACCAACAATTCGCTACCATTCAACGACAGATAAACTCATCTTGTTGAATTAAATAAAATCAGATCGGAATCTTAATAAATTATATTTTATTAAATCAATAAAACAATATTTTCTTACTGGTTCGCTCATTGTAGATTTTGAAGCCTCCGCCATTTTGTTTGTTTGTGTCTGAATCACGTGACACGAAGCGCGAAATACAAATAGAAAGGGATTTCCTAAGGTAGACGCAAACGTCGTAATACAATTTGGCTGTTGCTCTTTAGTTTTGTAGTTTTTAGCTAAAGGTTGAGTTGCATATGGTTCAAATTAACGAATGTTATTAATTAATCTCAAAATAATAGCCTTCTAAATTCAGTAAACTAATTGGACAGTCCCTTTAAGAAGCAATAAGTATTTAGTTTCTTTATCCACAATTGGAGTTCCGTTCTAGTTTTTCAGCACTTTTTGCGCCAAATGTTGTGGCTTATTGGGCATGTATACTAAGTGAATACTTACGTCTCCCATTATATGGCCCTGATGATCTTCGATCTTGGGCAGGTCAATGAAAATGCATTTTTCCATTCTGACCTCGTCATATACTGCCGACTGTAGGTCGTTTCTCAATTGTTGCGAGCACATGTCCTGGCAGAAATGACTATCTTTCTTAGGCTGCAAATTAAAATATCAATTTATAAGTAAATCGTTCCTCGACGGAGTTCTGTGAAAGTCCAACGAGTTCAGTTACAGTTCTACAACGCCATTTTATTTTAAGATACATACTCGCGACTCGCGGCGTGTAGGGAGTGTATTTATTCAATTGTGTGAAAATCTGGCCGGATACACATATTTATATAGGTAGTATATATTTTATAGTATGTCACAGGGTGAGAAAAGCAGGCAGCTTGACCGGGGCTCAAACCCGAGAACCTTCACTTAAAGGGAAATGCTCTACCGACTGATCTGCCTGGTCGCCTACACGCACTCTCTCCTATATATTGACGCAATTAATTTAAGCTTTTAATTTGACAAGAAAGTGGAACATATTGTATAGAAAGTAATTTTGTTTGTGCTTTAATACAATGAGATCTAAAGACCTGCATAATGAAAATGAAAGTAAAATTGAGAGAAAGTTATAACTTACCAAAAAAATCATACAGGTATAATGTAAAAATACACTCGAAGTTGTCGATCCGTCGAGAGCAACCAAACCAAAATATCAAAGTAAAACATGGCAAACTCAGTTATATTGAGTCGTTTCATGAGACATAATGCAAGGTGCAATATCTCTCACGCACCTAAAGAATATAAAGCAAACCATTAATATTTAGAATATTGATATTTACGAGCTTATTTGTACTCTCGTTGGCCTGTTTCCTATGGTCGGGACCTTGGTGGCATTCAAGTAACCGAGAGCCGACGATCACAATTGGTGCACCTGTAGATGGTATTGGACTTCCATTTTTGACACGTGTGTCATCCTTGAAGCAGATTCGGTGAGCACCTATAGTGAGTGACAGCATATATATTGAAGTTATCATAAAACAGAAAAATAAAAATCCAAATAAAACGAGGCCAGTGCACTGCTTGTCGTTGTTCGCTCGTTTAAATAGTTCAAATATTGTATTCCATTGTCAACATATACATTATGTTCTTCCTAATGTTAAACGTTCATAACAACAATACAAGCATGGTACTATATTGCCATCATACAGCCCAGGCTTTGATTGTTGCTGTTTCAATACGGTCAATGCATGGCATTCTATTGTCAACAAATACAACATTCTCCGCCTGTTGATAAATGTACATGACACCAGCAAAGGCATGGTATTCTATTTTCAACATGTAGAATATGCACCTCCTGATGTCATCACATAAAGCCAACCAAGGCATAACATACTCCGCCTGACGTTATATGTTCATGACCACAGCAAAGGTATGGTATTCTATTGTCAACATATAAAACATGCTCCGCCTGTTGCTTAACGTTCATGACAACAGGCAAGGCATGATATTTTGTTGTCAAAATATAGAAAATGCTCTGTCTGTTGTATTATGCTCATGACAACAGCAAAGGCATGGTATTCGTTTATCAACATATACAACATGCTCTGCCTGTTGTTATATGTTCATGGCAAACGTCAATGCAGGATATTATTTGGTCAGCATATAGAACATGCTCCGCCTGTTGTTATGCGTTCATAACAACAGGCCATGCACATTATTATATTGTTTACATATAGAACATTCTCTTACTGTTGTTATATATTCATGACAGCAGTCAAGGCAGGGTATTCTATTGCTTCCATATAGACCATGCTACGCCTGTTGCTATATGTTCATTACAACAGTCAAGACATGGTATTCCAGTGTTAACATATAGAACATGCTCTGCCTGTTGTTATATGTTCATTACATCAGTCCTAGGCATATTACGCTATTATCAACGTATACAACATGCTCTGCCTGCTGTTATATGCTCATGACAACACGGTAAAGGCAGGGTTTCCTATTGTCAACTTATAAAACATGCTCTGCCTGTTGCTATACGTTCGTGAGAACAGGCAATGCAGAATATTATATTGTCAACATATAGAACATGCTTTTCCTGTAGTCACATGTTTATTACAACAGCCAAGGCATGGTTATCTATCATCAACATATGGAACATGCTCCGCCTGTTGTTATGCGTTGATAACAATAGTCAATGCATAGTATTATATTGTTAACATATAGAACATGCTCTTAATGTTGTAATATGTTTATGACAACAGTCAAGACATGGTATTCCATTGTTAACATATAGAACATGCTCTGCCTGTTGTTATATGTTCATTACAACAGTCTAGGCATGGTACGCTATTATCAATTATACAGCATGCTCTGCCTGTTGTCATATGTTCATGACAACGGTTAAGGCACGGTTTCCTATTGTCAACATATAAAACATGCTCCGCCTGTTGGTATGCGTTCATAACAATAGGCCATGCATAGTATTATATTGTTTACATATATAACATTCTCTTACTGTTGTTATATATTCATGACAGCAGTCAATGCAGTGTATTCTATTGCTGCCATAAAGACCATGCTACGCCTGTTGTTATATGTTCATTACAACAGTCAAGACATGGTATTCCATTTTTATGTCCCCCACTTTAGTAGTGGGGGACATATTGTTTTTGCCCTGTCTGTTGGTTGGTTGGTCTGTTGGTTGGTCTGTTTGCGCCAACTTTAACATTTTGCAATAACTTTTGCCATATTGAATATAGCAACTTGATATTTGGCATGCATGTGTATCTCATGGAGCTGCACATTTTGAGTGGTGAAAGGTCAAGGTCATCCTTCAAGGTCAGAGGTCACATATATGTGGCCCAAATCGCTTATTTTATGAATACTTTTGCAATATTGAAGATAGCAACTTGATATTTGGCATGCATGTGTTTCTCATGGAGCTGCACATTTTGAGTGGTGAAAGGTCAAGGTTATCCTTCAAGGTCAGAGGTCAAAAATATGTGGCCCAAATCGCTTATTTTATTAATCTTTTTGCAATATTGCAGATAGCAACTTGATATTTGGCATGCATGTGTATCTCATGGAGCTGCACATTTTGAGTGGTGAAAGGTCAAGGTCATCCTTCAAGGTCAAATATATGGGTCAAAATTGCTCATGTAATGTCACTTCTGCAATATTGAAGCTAGCAATTTTATATATGAAATGCAGGTGTATCTCATAGAGCTGCACATTTTGAGTGGTGAAGGGTCAAGGTCAAGGTCATCCTTCAAGGTCAAACATCATATAGGGGGATATTGTGTTTCACAAACGCATCTTGTTAACATATAGAACATGCTCTGCCTGTTATTATATGTTCATTACAACAGTCTAGGCATGGTACGCTATTATCAACTTATAAAACATGCTCTGCCTGTTGATATATGTTCATGACAACGGTAAAGGCACGGTTTCCTGATGGCAACATATAAAACATGCTCTGCCTGTTGTAATACGTTCATTAGAACAGGAAAGGCAGATTATTATATTGTCAACATATAGAACATGCTTTTCCTGTTGTTACATGTTTATTACAACAGCCAAGGCATGGTATTCTATCATCAACATATGGAACATGCTCTGCCTGTTGTTATGCGTTCATAACAACAGTTAATGCATAGTATTTTATGGTTATCATATTTAACATGCTCTTAATGTTGTTAGATGTTTATGACAAATGTCAATGCAGGAAATTTTATTGTTGACATATAGACTGTGACACGTCTGTTGTTATATGTTCATGACAACAGTCAATACATGGTATTCTGTTGTCAACATATTTTCTTGCCATGAGAAAAGTTCATTCCACCATCGCGCGAAAAATGCAACCGAAACCATGTGCATTTCACACAGCTATTAAAATAAACCAGGCTATACTTTGACCGCTTTATTTATAGACATAAATTTCCAGAATCTATTTTAAGTACCTCGTTGACGCATGCGCATAACATTACCATGCCTCGCCCGTTGTAGTTGTCCGCCTCCCTTTTTATTATGGTTTTAACATGGTACCATTTTAGTGTTCGTGTGTCGTATCAATAGATATATTCGCAGGACATTAACATGGAACCAATATAATGATTCGACTAACTAATACCCAAGAAATATGTAACATCCGGTGGGACTCGAACCCGCAGTCGCCAGCTTAGGAGGCCGGTGTCTTATCCATGAAGTCACGGAGGCATTGACACGATCGAATAACAGTGTGACTACATTTGTTTTGTTCATATATACGAAAAGCATGAGCGTTGACTTAAGAAGGTACGCAGTACCTCGAGTATCTCCCTTTTCACATGGTTGTGCAGTGTACACTGTACATTATTAATTATATTATTACGTGTACGCTACTTACTACCATATACGTGTTTATTTAGTTGAAAAAAATCATAAAACGAAAAATGCGTCGGTGTGCAATAAATATGCTTTAAAGATAGCATGTTAGATACTGGAACAATATTGTATGAAAACGTATTGAAAACCACCCGTAACATGACTATTTCACAAAACATCCATCTTATGCAAAGTGTTGTGTAGATGGGCTATCGGGGCCTTTTTTATGTTATGCTGTGTAGGCCGTTACCGCTTTGTTGCGTGCATCTGTATTTCAAAGTTTATGAGGACTGCTGGAAAGGAACTCATCAGCAAATTTTGACATACAAGAAGAATATATTGACCATCTATGTTACTTGTGATTAGTGTCTGTTTTACAAGAGCTCTGCAGGAAGGCAACTTGAACCCTGAGATTGGACTATTTTACTGGTAGGCCATATCAGAACTAGCCGCGTGTGGTCCCATGGCTTTTAAGAGAAGTGCCCAATTTATGTTTCAATGACGAATATAAACGTACGCTGAACAGGAATTTAACGAAGGAGATTGTTCATTATTTATATTTTAATGTTATTGTTATTGTTGTTTCTTACTGTGCTTTGTTTTGTCGTCACAGCTGATAAAATCCCACATGTTAGGTATCTTAATTAACACAATAGCTAACATTCACGGAGACATGGAATCAGTATTCTAATGTACATGAATATTAGAACAGAGAATATTGACGACTTGATCATTGTGTCTCAGTTATACGACCTACACGGTCTTCGGACTATTTTTTAGTGTGAGGTTTGTGGTGTCTGAAATAAAGTTCTTTTTGTGTTGGCAGATTAGAAGGTCCCCAAAACAACAACACGCCATAACGAAACATATACACGGCGATACGGCAAATAAAATAGTACCTGTCGCGTCGACAATACCATTAATGAAAACAAAGAGCGCAAATAGCACATGTTTGTACCCACCAGAACGGCAACAATCCACAGCAGTGATATCGTAAATATTGATATAATAGTGTCATTTATGCCGATGAGTACTCAAACTTTGGGCTTAGACCTCTTGGGAAAGAATTTTTGTCAAAGTCCACAGTGGGGCATGACACATACAGCCAATTGTATTTGCAGCTCAGACTCAGCACACAGTTGTGCGATACAAGCTTGTGTAAATATCACTCCTTGTCACGATTAAGTTACCTGTTGTATACGATGTAATTCCCTATATGAATATTTTTTGACGGGTTGTTTTATTTCGAACAAATTTATGCACCACGATCCACGTAGCCTAATCGAGATAATTACGTAACAATACTTTATCATCCATGACTTCTCGGTTGCTGAAGCCCACTCTAGTACCACCACAATAAACATACACTCCGATGTTCCCTTCCAGTCAGCCGTTGGATTTTCCATGCCGACACCCATACTGTTATATACAATGTGTCTGTAGCTGTCTTGTGGAAATACGCATGCGTTATGTAAGCATTTTTAACAAGTTCTACAATTGCAAGTCGTTCAAATCATGTATACGGTGCACATTTCTTAACTGTATAGCATTTTGGTAAAATGAAAGGCTCGAATATGGCGTTGCCGATAAAGTGTAATTACAAATTAAAATGAATATCAATAATTTGTATTAATGTTTTTATGTTAAATATGTTTGACAATATTGTAAAGGCAAACACTGCATACATCATATATTTAAACATTTATTAAAGATGTATTCGATTCAAATAAAATACAATATCATGTTAAACCTGCGGCGGGACTCCAATCCGCAACATCCGGCTTAGGAGGCAGGTGCCTCATCCATTAGGCCACCGAAAAGTAACACAGAGTCTTTTAATCTATTTTAAGTTGCTATGCTATGCTGTGAAATGTTTACATTTTCCTTTCCCAATTTTTTATCATTTCGGATTAATAATACATTCATACTTAATGTGACTTTTAAATTTTTGTTTGTTGTAGTAACCTTTAATTTTTTAATCAATCCAAATTTATCTGTGATATGACGATCATAATTGATACATTTGTGTCCATTGATCTGAATCTCAGTATTATATTTCATGTATTTATTATAATAAAACATAGTATTTAGTATTAATTTATTACTAGTGCCTCTCTACTTCGTGCCACCAACAATCATGGACCACAATGGAAATAAGGGATATTGCTCTTTTTGTGTAATCCTTGGCGTTAGTGTGCATGCCATAGTGCATTCTATGCATGTACTTTTCAATTATGATTGTTTTTACTTCATATTGTTTTATGTACATGTTGTTTCAAGGCATGTGTGTATGTATGCTATCTCCGAAATAAATATATATATATATATATATATATAATGATTAAATAACACATTAACATTGTCAATACATTTGTTTTGATTCATATGATTTTTAACCTTAAAAAGCAGCGTTACCTCAAGTATCTCCCTTTTTATGATTGTCCATTGTATATTGTAGCAATATCAAAACGTTTTTAGCTCACCTGTCACGAAGTGACATGGTGAGCTTATGTGACCGTGTGATGTCCGGCGTCCGTATGTGCGTGCGTGTGTGTGTGCGTGTGTCCGTCAACAATTTGTTTGTGTAGACAGTAGAGGTCACAGTTTTCATCCAACCTTTATGAAATTTGGTCAGAATGTTTATCTTGATAAAATCTGGGTTGGGATTGTATTTGGGTCATCTGGGGTCAAAAACTAGGTCACAAGGTCAAATAATAGAAAAACCCTGTGTAGACAATAGAGGTCACATTTTTCGTCCAATCTTTATGAAATTTGGTCAGAATGTTTATCTTGAAGAAATCTGGGTTGGGATTTATTTGGGTCATCTAGGGTCAACAACAAGGTCACAAGGTCAAATAATAGAAAAACCTTGTGTAGACAATAGAGGTCACATTTTTCACCCAATCTTTATGAAATTTGGTCAGAATGTTTGTCTTGATGAAATCTGGGTTGGGATTGTATATGGGTCATCTGAGGTCAAAAACTAGGTCACTAGGTCAAATAATAGAAAAACCTTTAACAGCATAATTAATTGTTTTTTTTAAATCAGATTAAAGAGAATAACATTTTCTTTATTATGGTTTTTATTTCATGAAAATCCATAAAGGATACGTGTTATTAATCGTTGCTTAATTATTGAACAATGCGGATTATCGGTATTGATTTTTTTCCTGACAAATGCCGTCCCAGATATCAAACTTTTTCAGCTGTACACTGTGCATTAATACATCGCCGTGTTATTGACCTGAAAAATTGATACGCAGTCGGCATTAACACCGATCAGAACCGCTCATCGAGACAAAGGAATATTACTGGTGTGAAAACAAAACAATGGTGTAATCGTACATCGTTACGGCTTAAATAAACAATTACATCTGATTTCATGAGAAAAATCACAAAAGCCCGTCGGTCCACACCAATCAACTTTCTATATGGTGAACTACGACGCTACCCTTTAAGCATTAATATTAAAACAAAAATGATCTCCTTTTGGACTAGACTCATTACAGGCAAAGAAAACAAAATATCTTTACTAACTTACCAACATATGTTGTCACAACCAAATTTAAATTTTAAATGGTTAAATAAAATTAAAGAAATCCTTACATCTGTTGGAAGACCAGACATCTGGCAAAACCAAACACAAATTACACAAAACAACATCCACATACAAATAAAACAAACACTAATTGATCAATTTAAGCAATCATGGAACGCTGAACTACAAATAAGCAACAAAGGGCGCATCTACAGCAGTTTTAAAAGAAACCATGAGTTTGAGCCTTTCCTGATTAAAACGCATCCCGATGAGTCCCAAAGTATCTTTAAATTCCGTACTGCCAACCACCTCCTCCCTGTAGAAACTGGCCGCTATGAAGGCATCCCATTCCATGATCGCCTATGCAACCTATGTAATACACACGAAATAGCTACTGAAAAACACTATTTAATTACATGCCGCCCTTATTTTGATAACGAACGGCATCGATATTTAGGTAACCAAATAGAAAGGCATGCAACATTTAACGAAATTATGACGCCGTCATCAATAGTAGCAATGAAAGAGCTTTCGAAATTCAGCACAATTATAATGAAGAAATTTATCAGGCATTAAACTATTGCATTGAGTTTTAATTCTTCGAACAACAACTACAACAAAACGCCAATGCCTCCGAACTCACTTACTTTAATTATTCACGATGCAAGTTTATCGAACGCCTATAACTTTAAAGCATGCTATATTACTTACTCTCCAACTGTTAAATGGCTTACCTCAATTCGCGGGTGATACCCAATTAATTTTGCACCGACATCTGTTAAAAACACGCGTCTGTCCAAACCGATAATATTCATACGAGGTGATCCATAACTTTTAACTGTACACGGGCTCAAACTAGGTCGCAAAGACTCGTTTGATAAATACTGCAGTAGTGCTATGACGTCACCTGTGTTTTACTCTAGTCTGCTAAAGAGGCTATTATACGGAATGATCCGCATCGATTCTATAAACATTTACAAGTATAATCTATGTAGACGTACCATACACCAGTAAATAAAACACTGTTATTGATCCCGTTAATAATTGTGTGATGTATCTTCTCTGATGTACAATGAATAGCATTTATGTATGTATACTTACATTATCTATTGTTAAATTATTTCTAACATTATGTTGATGTATATTATCAATGACTATGACAATGCTTATATTCCTGAGATTGTAAATATGAATATTTTGATTATGATATTGTTTCATGTTAATGATGATGATGTATATGATTATTCTGTGCATGCATGATTCTTATGCGTATTATTATCAATATCATTATTATTATTATAATCATTATCATTATTATTTTATTATTATTATTTAATTACTATTATTATTACTAAATTATTGTTTAAGCACAAATGCTATTCTTGAAAACCAATGTTAACTTTTATCTCTCCCATTTTGCGAACTTAATTTAAAACTTACAAACAATCAATGTAACTGTTAAAACTGTTAAGTGATTGAAACTGCTTATATTAATATGACTTCCCCCTACACCAAAATGTCCCACACTTGAACCGGAAACAAAATATGTATTTTGTTCTGTGTATATTATATGTTCCCCATGTTGTATCTATGTATACCTGGGAGTAATAAAGTATTGTTCTGTTCTGTTCTGATTAAAGATTGCTGCCGATTTAAATCAATTTGAGTAAAAACCGTTAGCGAATTATCAACTTAGTCACACAATAAACGTAAGTAAAGAAGTTGATAATTGATATTAATTTCGAGAAGTTCGTAATGTTGTAATGATTAAAGGCTAAATGTGTTACAATTGTGAATGATGATAGATGAACGGGTATAAAACACTTGACATTTTCGGGTATAACGTGTCGGAAATTGTGACTGTTATTATGGCGACCATAGGCAATAAGCGTCCTTTGGACGAAGCTTATGACCCGGTCTAAAAAAATCAAATCTGATAATAGATAAGCTAAAGAAACTTCAGCGTACAGTTTATATAGTATTGACATACCTGTACGCTGAAGCCAGCCCCGTGTCAAAAGTCAACCAATGGGGACCGTTTCAATAAGCTCTCGTAAGTATGTTACGACTCGTAAACCAGTTGCGATTATCGCAACTTGCCATTTTGCGTTTCAATAAACTTTCGCAACTTACGATATCGTAGAATTTTCTCGTAAGTCTACGAGACGTAAGAAGCAGTCGTAGTTACGTCGAAAACAAAATGGACGCCGCGTATGTTGTGCATATAGACGCCGAATAAGAAGCTTTTGACTCCGTCTTTTTATCGACGACAATACAGAGGAAGTAAACATGTTGTTTTGTATCCCTTGATTACTTTCTGCAAAATATTTAACGTTGGAATCAATATGTCAGTTACTGCCCTTTGTTTATATTCGATAAGGATGAATAAATCAAAATAAATTGCAATTTATCATACGTGAAAACCCTATGTGTTTATTATGTGTGTGATTCAATTATATTGTTCAACAGCAGTTGAAGTATATGCGCTTCCCGCCGCTCAAATTATTGTGCAATGATTAATTTTGCTGTAAGTTTTTATCTCCATTGCAATTTGCATGTGATTTCGGAAGTTTTTTTGTTCGGATAAGTACTCAATGGAGCCTTGTTTTTTATTGGTAAATGTTTGTTATCAACGCTATACAACTCGTTACAATCTATTCCTTTTATTTGTATTATGCTTATTTAATATTCTGTCAGAACGATACATGCATTGCTAAATTATGTTGGATTGTAAAATGTGCCCAGTTAGGCAACTGTTAGCCTACATGTGTATCAAACCTTCAACCACAAAACACCAAAGTGATGATCATCATGAAATAACAAATCAATTACTGAGTTATCAAAATATCTTGTTGTTCTTGAACACACATACACAACAGTAACATATTATAGTATTTTCATTACATTAGAAGACTAGTATTATTCACTTTTTCATATTGTACTACACCAACAGGTACTCATCACTGACATCAGTTAAAGATTTTTGACCAAAGGAAACATCTATTCCAAGCTGGCAGATCTTCATGGAATCAGCAGATCATCTTTCGTTAATTGACATGCCTTCACGAGTTCAATCAGCAAACATATGATCGGTAAATGTCTTTATTTCTATAATCAATTACTCAATCATGATTTTAAACTGTTGTAGAAAAAATGTTATCTATTTAAATACATCATGTCTTACATATAGGATCTGGCACGAGTTGTCATATCATACCATATTTC
The DNA here is from genome assembly GCF_020536995.1 of Dreissena polymorpha. NCBI lineage: Eukaryota > Metazoa > Mollusca > Bivalvia > Myida > Dreissenidae > Dreissena > Dreissena polymorpha. The sequence goes on from NC_068357.1 coordinate 140,263,972, forward strand.
ATTAAACGAGTAAAGGAATTTTGTATGTAAACGAGCCTTTGGCGAGCTTACTAATGAATTTCCTGGACGAGTTTAATAAAATATGGTACATGTATGATATGACAACGAGTGTGAGATCTTTTTTATCACATGCTTTTAAATGAGCAAATTAAATAAATATTAACGCAAACATAACAAGGGACAAAATTGTCACAAAACCAGGTTTTCATTGTGAAAAAAAAATCTGATAAAGGGAGAAAACTCAAACTGAACTTTTGAAATGAACAAACAAAATTAACCCCCTTTGTAAGTTTGTTTAAAAAAATTTATATTTTTAGTCGTGGCGACCTTGACATTGGAGATATTGACGTGATTCTTTCGTGCGACACACCGTCCCATGATGGTGAACAAATGTGCCAAATGATTTTTAAATCTCACAATGAATGACATAGTTATGGCCAGGACAAGCTCATTTATGGCCATTTTTGACCTTTGAACTCAAAGTGTGACCTTGACCTTGGAGATATCGACGTAATTATTTCGCGCGACACACCGTCCAATGATGGTGAACAAATGTGCCAAATGATTTTAAAATCTGACAATGAACGACATAGTTATGGCCCGGACAAGCTTGTTCCGCCCGCCCGCCAGCCAGCCCGCCCGCATTCGCCAATCTAATAACCAGTTTTTTCCTTCGGAAAACCTGGTTAATGATAAATCCCAAATGATGTTTACATTTCGTGGCATCATTTGACGTTGCAACGTCATTTCGGTTAAATAACAAAATGCGATTGGTCAATAAACGAAAACTAAGCCAATGAAAACGCTTAAAAAGTATATTACACATGTGTAACAGGGTATAGCATGTGATAAAATCTCATATAGATTTTGGTTCAAATAATTAAAGTTTAAATTATTTTTCATTTTACAGGGATGGTACAATCATAATTTATTTACTTTTCATCTTTTTTTATTCCTCATTTTTATTTGATACATAAACTATATGTGAATAAAAAATCAATAGATGATGAAAACTTGAGCACAGTAAATAAATGAAAATTTAAACACAGTTAATCAAATCATGTATATAAATGCTTTATCATGTACTGTTAATTTTAAACACATGATACATTCCATAGGTTTCCAGTCCGTGTACAACAACAAACTTGCATGAAGGTTGGATTCTGCCACAAGGCCCGGGAGCAGTGGATGGGACTCTCATACCCATAATACTGAATACGTTATATTACACACATGCAGTTGAACAAAGCAGGAACTCTTGAAGAAAAAAATGTGTATTTTTTTTTATTCGAACTTAAATGTAAAATATATATTTAATTTTAGCTCGACTATACCTTGAATGATAAGCTGTGTATAAAATTATGGTAAACATGCAACATCCTTATATCACTGTTTCTATTACATAGTTTAATTAAAAGCACTTATGTATTCAGGGTCATTATGTCATTGTGAGGTCACTGACCAAGTTGCTTATCTCTGACCTGCATTTAGCTTAATAATGCCCCTTTTGTACTTAAAATGTTCCACTTAAATTGTGTGTACAGCTACTCCATGTCCCTATATTTTCCACAGATAATCCTTCACATATGTCGTCAGATTTTTTTTAAATCATATAAATAATATTTCTTTGGGTCATTGTTATAACCACTACAAATATTTACTGTTGTTGCGAATAACGTTGTTAAAACTGTTTAAACTCGATGTTGTGTTAGTGAATCTTTAAGAGAAGAAGCTTCTTGAATAATGTCACTTTAGCTTCTTACTTCACAATCTTTTTGTTCAACATGTAATTAAATACACTTTAAATTATAAAGTGGATTGCAATACAGAGAACGCAGATGAAGCGCTTACATTTGTACTTAAAAAGAATGATGTTTGAAGTTGTCAGCATTTTTATGGTGAACATTTTGATTGTATGGCCCCAATGGAAAAAATACTTTGTTACTAATTTAAATTTTAGCAAACACCTAATAATGCTTTTAAGAATGAGTTATTTTGTTTCTAAAGTAAAAATATGTCCTAACCTAGAAAAGATACACTTTAAACATTTTATAAATTAAAAAGATGTACTTAAAACTCCACTGTCTAAGAAAAAGTGGATTATTTATAAAAAAGAAAAGAAAAATACACTTCCGAACATGAAAAAAAGGCTTCATCTGTTTCTAATTAATCAATGCAATAAAGTGTACTCTTTAGAAAATGCAGACAATTCGCTTAAACAAGTGCAGATAAAATGCAATTTTTAAGTGCATTTTGATAAAAAGCACATTTCATTTTCAAAAGGGTTACTGCTGATGCAGATATTAGAAACAATGATATGACACAATTTGAGATTCCAGTATTTCTTCATTATTCTAGGAACACCCTGTTATGTGAAGTTGGAATAAAACATCAATTTGGGAATAAACAGTGTTTTTTCAACACTGCAGTACATGCAGTTTAACCTGTTATTAATTTGTACAAAATATAAGTAAAATAGACACTATTGCATATATAATTGTATCATTTTAATTGATTTCACTGGGTTTTTAATTTGATTTTTTCTTAAAAATACAATGAAAATAATAAAAATACCATCACTGTTAAACATTAGAAAAGTACAAATAATACAAAAGTATACACAGTATTTAACAAAAATACATTCAGAGCATGAAATGAATTTCTATATGCAAGTATCTATTTTACTTATAATTTTGTCAAATAAATAAACACAATAGGAAAAAAAGCACATTATAATTGTTGAAAATATGTTATATTCCAACTTCACATAGTATCACTGTGTATAATTTAACATTACAGTTTTATATTGAACTGGATGGGTAGCTATATTTTGAAATAATAGCAATACAAAATGCATTTTGTCAACCATAAGTAAACCATTTTAGGACTACTGCTCATAAATAGGCGTTGGTACATGTATCAGGGATCATATTTTTTTCGGTTTTGTCGGTCCTAGACCGATTGGGGTCATGAAAAGACCGATTGAAAATCCCAAACAGTCGGTCCGATTCTGTTTGCTATTAATAATCCCATGTCATGAAATCGATTACACAGTGTACATGCTAACACTCCCTAATGACATTCTTATCTCGATTAGATGTGATAAACCATTCGCTGCAGTCTCTAAACCGGTCAGGGCCGGTTTATTGCACGTCAGACCAAGAATCAAAAACTTGTGAACAGCGGATTAAAGACGCATCCGAAAAGACGCGTCTGAATTCACGCGCTGTAACTAAACGAAACATGCCGATACATTTTCCTCCAGCGTAATTATCCGGTATAATTATGAATGAAAGTCGCGGATCTGATCGACAGAACAGCCGAAAGTTATTTTTATGGGCGGAACTTCACATAAAATAGTACACAAGAAAAATAATATACATTGAATAAATCTTTAGTAAAACCGTGTTAGAATAGAAATAATTCGTGTACATTATACTTTGTTGTTGAATAACTCACGACCGGAAAATTAGATGCGTGGTTTCAAATGCTTCGCTCTCGTGATTATATCCCTAAGCATCTAAACTATCGGACGTGGGTTATTTGACAACAAATTATTTCTTAATTATTTGGTTTGTTGTTGTCAGTAGCCAACCTACGCACAGACATTTGTTTGGTTCAGTTCATGTTTGTAAGATATTATCGAGTCGACAACAATTTAAAACATCGGTATATACTTACACAGGTTAATAATATTGACAACGATGAAAAAAGTCTGATAAAACAGCACACGAAACAACAATGAAATACCAAATGATAAAACCAGTTGAGAAAACTCGTTTCCTTTATAAAAAAAAGGGAATTTTACTTGTACATGTATTATACCACCTTAATGAATGGCAAAATCAATGGTATATATTTTAACGTAATTTGTCATGATTTCGGATACACATTTTCGGATACTTTTCCCAATTTATATCCGGACCGATTGATGTTGCGGGAAAATATGATCCCTGACATGTATGTATATGAAAATGTAATTAATGCAAATTTAATACACTTGTGTGTACTTTTTCAGTTTTGTTTATTCCAAAAAGTTAATTAAATTATTTGAAAATATACTATTATTTTCTGATGAAGTGCATTTTTCACAAGGAGAAATAAAAAAATTTAATATACAAAAATGAATGTATGCAGGAAACATGCAGGAAAAACAAAAAATGTGTTTGTCGGAAACACTATGTCCCCTTCTGTGCCACTTTGATTTTGTATGCTCCCCCAAAAAAATTTGGAGGAGCATATATAGTCGCCGCTTCGTCTGTCCGTCCGTCCGTGTACAATTTTTGTCCGGGCTATTTCTCAGCAACTAATGACCGGAATTCAATGAAACTTTATGGGAAGCTTCACTACCAAAAGGAGATGTGCATATTATCAGCGGGTTCTGGTCGGATGATTTTTCACAGAGTTATGGCCCTTTGAAATTTTATATATAAATATTCTTGTCCCCCCAACTACTGTGCCCTCAAGACGTTTCCTTTTATCTGAATATATAGTGCAATATTGTGACCAAAAAAACCTTTGGGGAGCATCATCCGTCTCGGACGGTTTCTTGTTTTTACCTTTGACCTTGTAAGATGACCTTGACCTTTCACCACTCAAAATGTGCGGCTCCATGAGATACACATGCATGCCGAATATGAAGTTGTACCTTCAATATTGCAAAAGTTATGGCAAAATGTTAAAGTTGGAGCAAACAAACCAACAGATAGACAGGGCAAAAACAATATGCCCCCCACTATAGTGGTGGGGGACATTAAAAATTATGTTAAAAGTATATTATTTTTTTGCATGTCAAGTTTATTTACATGATCATTAAACACAGACGAATATGGTGCAAATACCCTACATTTCATTTGTCAAGACCTTTTTGTGTTGGAGTTTAAAAGGCAACATAGTGACTGTAATTTAGGAACAGTTATGAGGCTTGATTGGTCATTTACAGCTCAGGTACTACTTACATCAGAGGCGTATCCAGAAAATTGTCAGAGGGGAGGGGGGGCTCAACAGGGGAGGGTGCGGGAGGGGTATCCCCTTCCGTCGTCGAATTTTTTTGAAATTGCACCTTAAAATGATGCGATTTCCTGCTATCTAATCAGCATTTTGCATGATAAAAATGCATGTAAAACAAATAAGAACTTGAGTTCACACATCTAGTGACACACGGACAGACAGACACACAGGGGTAAATCAAATGTCTCTCAAACCACTAAAGTGGTGGGAGACATTATCTTTATCCATAACTTTTTTAACAGAGTTAGATGGGTGGACTTCCTATTTAACCTTGTTGGATATCCTACTAGGTCAACTTAGGTACAACATTAAAATGTTTATGTCCATGTCCCTATGAATGGAAAGCAGGCACACAGCGGAGAACCTGTCCTGACACATTGATGATCTTAGTTTTGTCTTAACAAGTCCTTGTGCACTGATACTCCTTTCACACTCGCATGATGTGACAGGGAACACACATGATATGGACAAAACAGTGTAAATGATGGGGTATAGCTGGGAATCACAATGTGCAACAGAGCCCTGAAGGGTGGTAGGTGGGTTGGGTACACCCTTCCACCTAGCCTGCCATATTAAGTGCATCTCAGCAGGCAGGGACTGAGGGGAAGGGAGATCATCATTGAACCATTCAAGGTCACTAGCACTGACAGGAGAGGAGCACATTTGTTCAGGTATAAACTTCAATCCCATGGCTGCCTTAGTCTGCACATAACTGAATTGGGTGTCCATTTCGTTCACAAAAGTGTCAACAAAGGGAGTCGTTAGGTTTCTTGTGTAGTTTAATAGGGTGTTGCTGCCTCGATGTTGTCAAGCTTTTAGAAAATGATTTAGTTTCATATAGCAAACTAGATCTTCAATTTTGAGTCTTTTTTAATTTCAAAAACTATGGATGAACATCAAAGCAGTTAGTCCGATTTGTAAAAAAAAAATATAAAAAAAAAATAAAAAAAATAATTGCCATTCATTAATTGTGCAGTTGAATTTCACTGGCAATAACTTGTAACTCAAAAGGATTATCACTCTAAAGGGCTAATACCAATTAAATTCATCAAAGAAATTACCGAAAAAATAATTATGATTGTCCATTGCGTTCGTCTAAACTCTTTAATTGCTACACCTTGAAATATTGTTTTTCACAAGTCTCATGCGGCAGCCATTTGTAAACATTTACCTGTAGCTAAATGTATGGATGAATTTCATTAGTTGAATGTATCTTCTTCAGCCAATCAAATAGCGCAGTTTATTACTTACAGTCAATGAAGCGTGCAGTTTAGCTGACGAAGGTTAGATCGTCTGTACACATGCCTGGGGGCTAATCACACAAATCGACAGCTGTTTATGGCTTAATTAGGGACATAGGACAGTAAATACACAAGTGGATTGAAACTGTAAGGGGCTCATTTTTATTAAAAATCGTGTCTAGCCAGCCAGCTGGGGGGGGGGCTTTAGCCCCCTAGCCCCCCACCTAAATACGCCTCTGTGTAACATGTACCGCTGGTATTCTTAAGTATACTTACATGTACCCCGGGTACGGTAAATATACTAAAACATACCCGGGAATTTTAACCCTAAATCGGTTGTTGTCTGCTATATTTTTTTTATTAATTATGTTCACATTCATGTCAAATTTTCTGTACAATGGCCTCTATATTATCAAAACAATTACTCAAAAAGCATGTTGATACAGTTTGTTTTTAAAGATTAGTTTGTTGAAGATAAGCAATATCGTTTTAGGGTAATCGGTGACCCGGGGTACATTTAAGTATACTTAAGAGTACCCAAGGTACATGTAAGAAGTACCCAAGCCGACAATGACCAATCAAGCGTTACTGAGAGAGTTGGGTGTGCATTGAGATAAACCATGTTTTATGAAGCAAAAAAAATGAGTAACACATATTGTAACTGTTTTAATATGTAACTACATGTATTACAGAATCATCAATGATTATATGCACTTTTGAATAAATTAAAGCTTGTGAGATTTTTTTTAAGGTCACAGTGACCTTAGACCTTGTTACCCAAAAATGGGTGTGGCATGTAGAACTCATCAAGGTGCATCTACATATGAAGTTAAAAAGTTGCAGGTGGAAGCACTTTGATTTTAGAGCAAAATGTCGAAAGTTTTAGCACGATGCGGAAGGCAGACGGCGGGCGACGAGCTGGCTATGACAATACCTCGGGTAAAAAGGTTTCCCTGGAATATTACATACATGTAATTATAGTGTCTGTCTAGCTACTTTTATCAGAAGGTCCCACTTTGATCCCCACTGGCAATGAGGGAATTAGGGAGGGTCCTCAAGATCATCTCTGATGACACAAAGTATTGGTTCTACTCGGGAAATAGACTCCAGTGTCTTGATAAGCATCATACTTTTTCAGGAATCAAGCTTTAATACAAAGAGTTAAATAGATATTTATATGTGATAGTGTATGATATTAATATGAAAATACTGAGCAAAAGCCGGGGATTGAACCCACGACCTCCAGAGTGGTAGTCAGACACTTTAACCGCGTCGCTAAAGAGCTAGCCCAACAGCCTTAGTGACCTTATTTCACTACACTCCTCCCCCTTTTAATGTTTCAAGGCCCAGACACGCTCGCTACAGCATGTCTTGCAGCCACATGGCCCTCCCAGAAACCATTAAACAGCTCAGACCCATTCCCGCATTCACAGTTCGTTTTTTGCCTCGTCGCCATTAATGTGAAAATACTGAGCTCAAGCTGGGCATTGAACCCACGACCTCCAGAGTGGTAGTCAGACAGTTTAACCGCGTCGCTAAAGAGCTAGCCCAACAGCAAGGCTGTTGGAAGTGACCTTATTTCACTACAATATGTTAGTAAAATAAACACTGCACAATTATTTATTTTACCTGTATACAAGTACCATTCCAATCTTGGCAGATAGTGAACTATTTTAAAAGCACCATAACTATGGAACACTTATATAAGGCATATCGCAGTGTTCCACAGAAATGATGCTGTTGATAATTCAGCATGATGATTAGACATTTCTAAATTCCATTTCCACTAACGACGTTAGTAACAATTCCAGTGAGTTCATGGACTTTGCACACAGTGAAAAACAACACTATTCCACTGTAACACGGTACGAAAGATTGATTTATGCAATAAATCGTCTATTGATCCCGTGTGAGCCATCTCGCTCTCTGTTCAATGTTTGTGTGCTTTTTCTCAAATTTCCGCAACACATTACGAAAACAACACGGTGTAAACAACCTACCGGATGTTGACAGTTTGAATATAACCCCAAAGAAAACCGAATGTACAATAAAGAAATCGTAGATTGCGAGAGCGATTTACGAGGACATTTACGAGGGGGTTATTGAAACGGTTTACGATAATCGTAAATCCAATCGCAACTACTCGAGTTACGATAACGTAATATTTACGATACGATATCTTATTGAAACGATCCCCAGAGTCGTAACATTTTTATGTCACGCTATAAACAAAAAAAGCTCATTTTCTTGGAAGCATTTCTACTACATTGGTGAATGAATATAAATTACTACATCGGGGAATATTTTAAGGTTCAAATGTTTCAAATGCATCTTACAATAGATGAAAATAACTCTCATCAGTATGAAATTCACAATTTTGACGCCATTGTCGCTTTGTCGTATGACGAGTTTTCATTTGGATACATTCGGAGCGACCTTGACATTTATTGCTGAAATTATAAACATTACTTTCGTTTTCTGAAATCTATTATTTGTGATAAACAACTTTCGTCTGGTGGATTATAAGACTGATTTCAGTGTGAATCAGGTAGTTTTAAATAATATTTTCTTTTTTTTTTTTTTTTTTTTTTATTCAATATAATACATACAATGTATACATGAATATATACAACATAGTGATTGTACAAAGCAATAAAGTTCAGACATGTTATACAAGATATGCTAATATGTATTATTTTTTTTTAAAGAGAAAAGAAAAAAATAATAGAAGAATTGTTATGAAAAATGATGAGTTGTATAAAGTCGGAAGAAAGCATACTGGACTTGTGTGTTTCGTTGTATATTCAAAATGATCTTATAAGATTGAAAAAAAAACATACAAAAATATTTTAGAAAGATAACTTACATTAGAGTGAAATGTATATAAGTGGACAAGCATCATGAGAATTTAATCCGATTCCATTTTTGTTCAAAGTTTTGTAATGTGTCATTACTGAGGGCTATTTCTTTCTCAATCTGGACTTTAAGTTTAAGACTATGGATAAAACAATTAAAATTTGGTACTTGTTTTTTGAACTTCATGTTAAAGATGAACAATTTCATCATTATAAGAATAAAATTCACAATATTATTACAATCTTTTGATTTCAATGAGTAAATTCCGAAACTTACATTTAAGAAAGATAATTTAACGTTTAGTTGCTGTTGTTCAAGAAAAGATGTTAAATGATTCCAAATAGGCTGGATGTGTTTGCACTCCCAAAACAGGGAGTTTTATAGAACATCAGACAGAAATATGTTTTCGTTTGCAATTTCATGTAAGATAGATTTGCTGATGTTACATTCAAAGAGTAAGGAGTCACCATATTTTTTTAGGATTTTCTGATAGAATAATTTCCATTTACTTGTATTGGCATTGTCTAGGTATCTTTTAACCCAGCTGCATTTGATTGCATTCAAGAATGAGTCAATGTTCGTTAATTGGATACCTCCATTTTCTACAGATTGAATTAACTGAGTTCGTTTTATTTTATCAGGCTTACCGTCCCATATGAAATTAAATATTGCTGATTTTATATCGTTAATAATATCATATGGTGGATTTGGGAGGACTGTTAATACATAAATTAATTTAGGAAGTGCAAACGTTTTCAATACTGTGTTTTTTCCGATAAGTGTAAGTTTACGGTGATGCCATGATTTTAAGCAGTTTTTAAAATTCTGTAATTTAGGTAGTATGTTTTTAAGAACTGTATCTTTTTCATTATTTGTGAAAGTAATTCCTAACGTTGTGGCTTCATCGGATGTCCAATTAAATTTCATTTCTTTTTTATATAGGACATTACTTTGTTTTAATTTACCTGCTCGTAGCACAGTACATTTACTTTTGTTTAGTTTCAGACCCGATGTCATTCCGTAAAGGGTTAGCGATTCTATTAGGTTATGGAAAGAATCGTAATTGTCGTTTAAAAAATAAGTTGCATCGTCAGCAAATAGGGACTGTTTGATTTCTTCGTCAGGTTCTAGTGATATGCCTTTTATGTGTTTATTTGATTGAATGTGATGTGATAGATACTCGATGCAGATAATAAATAGCGATGATGAGAGTGGACATCCTTGTCGAACCCCTCGTTCGATGTTAAAACTGTTTGAAAAGAAGCCATTGTTAATGATTAAACTGTTAATATCGGTATAGAATAGTTTGACCCATTGAATGAGACTTTCACCAAAGTTCATATTTTCTAAGCAAGAGAACATAAATGAATGATCAAGCGAATCGAATGCCTTTTCGAAGTCTGCAAAGAATATTAGACCAGGATTATTTGAATTGTTGAAATAGTTTATGCATTCTTGGATAAGACGAACGTTTTCACCAATGTAACGTCCCTTTATGAAACCAGATTGAGATCTTGAAATGATTGCTGGTAATACTTTTTTTATTCTGTTTGCTATACTTTTAGTTGCAATTTTATAATCATTGTTTAGTAAACTAATCGGACGCCAGTTTGATAAGGATTCTAAGTTTTTTCCAGGTTTTGGAATAAGTGATATAATACCTTGTTTTTGTAGCGTAGTTAAGTTTTCGTTGTTAAATGAATAGTTTAGTGAATTAATAAGATGTGTTTTTATATCAGTCCAGAATATTTTATAAAATTCGAGTGTGATGCCATCAGATCCTGGGCTTTTGTTATTTTGCATATCTTTTAGGGCTAATCCACATTCATATTCATTAAGCAATCCGTCGCACAGTTGTTTTTCCTCTTCGTTTAAAGCATGATGTGTATTTTTAAAAAGGGTGTTATTTTCAACATGTTTTCGTTTATAGAGGGTTTCGAAAAATAAACGTTGTTCTTCTAGTATTTGAGTCATGTTTGTAATATCTTTGCCATTGACTACTAATTTGTGTATAGTTTTTTGTTCACTTCTACGTTTTTCAATGTTTGCGAAGTATTTTGTATTTTTTTCATTGTGTTCAACATGCTGTGCACGCGCTCTTAGTATTATTCCATTGAGACGTGTATGATAGATTCCATCTAATATTTGTTTTTTAAATGTTATTTCATTTTCAATGTCGGTGGTATCATTTGTGTTTGTTTGATGCAATTGTTTTTCAAGTGTTTCAATGGTTTTGATGGTTTCAGTTTCAAGTTTGTGTGTTTCTTTTTGTTTAAATGATGTGTATCTAATTGTTGTGTTACGTATATTTCCTTTAATTACTTCCCATAAGGTGTTTGGGTTTGCATCTTTATTATTTTGAACTGTATATAATATTTCCTGTTTTATTTGTGTTTGATATTGTGTATCCAATAAGATGCTGTTGTTAATTTTAAAGTATCCTGGGCCTCTTTCAGGTTGTATATTATGCAGTTTAAGTTCAACTAGAGAGTGATCAGTCATAAATCCTGGTTTTATGTTACATGTGTCAATAATGTTGCAAAGAGATTCAGATATTAAAAAATAGTCTAGTCTACAAAATACTGTTGGTTTTGTGTTTGAGTGCCAGGTGAATTTGCTTTCGTTTGGGTGTACTGTACGCCAGATATCTATCATATTGTAGTTTTCAATTATGTTATTTAAAATATTTCTATTTTTAGGATGAGTATAAAGGTTTCCATTCTTTTTATCTAATACTGGGTTCAGGACAGTATTGAAATCACCACCGATTATAATATTTTTATCTTGGTTATTAATTATAATGGATTGTAATGTTTCGTAAAATGTGGAGTCATCTATGTTAGGACCGTAAACGTTGATTATTGTAAGTTGTGTTTCATGTATTTTTATATCTATACTTGCTAGTCTGCCAATTATTATTTCGTTAAGGTTATCAACTGTGATCCCTATGTTACTTTTTATCAGAAAGGCAATGCCTTGTTTATTAGTATGTTGTCCACTGAGATAGATTTCTCCGTCCCATTCATCTTTTAAGGTTTGTGCTAAAGTATGTGTCAAGTGACTTTCCTGTATTAGGCATATACTATATTTTTTTTCGTCTAACCATTTGAAGATTTTTATGCGTTTATCTTTATTGTTTAGCCCTTTTACATTTAAAGTACATAATTTAATCATTTAAAATGGTGAAGGGTGTTGTAAATGATAATGTGTGTGTGCTTGTCCGGTTGATCTTTTTTTTTTTTTAAAGTCCAGTTGCTTTCTATTATAAACGATAAGATATCCATACATACAAACAACGAAAAAAAGAAAACACAAATTATGGAAACAAAAAGATGAATATTCCATAGAAATGAAGAAATAAAAAAAATAATCCCAAGAGTAAGAGAAAAATAATAAACGACTATATTCACTAAAGTGAACATTTTAGGGTATCCTTTCGACATCTAAAATGAACTGAATAAAAATAAAAATAGCATATACAAGTCAGTAAATATAATCATAAATCACTATTTCAAGATAATATTTAATGCAAACAACTGAAAGAAACAAAATACTTAATTATTTCCTTTAAGTCATATGTGGAGTTTTAATAATTGAATTAATCATAGTGTATTTATTATGTTCGTGTGTGTATGCATGTGTTCATAATTTTATTTCATTCATAAAAAGTTCCCGTACATTGTGGCAACCTAGTGCACGCTAAATTGCCGCTACGGTTTACCAAGCAAAACTATAATATAATTTTAAACTGTTTAGTATGTATTAAGAGACGCCACTCTATGGCAGTCTAAAACACGAAAATCGAAAGTTTAGACAGCCGTAATGGCCTTTTTTTTAATGAAGTGTCTATGTATGTAACAATAATATTTTCAGTGGATGTGTGTATGTATTTAACAAAAATAGCAGTGTATAGCGTGTATGTGTCTGCGCGCGTGTGTGTGCTCTTAATTGTGTATGACTGTGTTTATTATAGCATGAAACGACCAATAGCATATTGTCAGCTCATGAAAAACTTATATATCTAATAGCATTGCATAACACAGTATACTATTAAATTTGACGTGACTACTGTAGACCTACATAAGTTCGTGTGTGTATGCATGTGTTCATAGTTTTATTTCATTCATAAAAAGTTCCCGTACATTGTGGCAATCTAGTGCACGCTAAATTGCCGCTACGGTTTACCAAGCAGAACTAGAATATAATTTTAAACTGTTTAGTATGTATTAAGAGACGCCACTCTATGGCAGTCTAAAACACGAAAATCGAAAGTTTAGACAGCCGTAATGGCCTTTTTTTTAATGAAGTGTCTATGTATGTAACAAAAATATTTTCAGTGGATGTGTGTATGTATTTAACAAAAATAGCAGTGTATAGCGTGTATGTGTCTGCGCGCGTGTGTGTGCTCTTAATTGTGTATGACTGTGTTTATTATAGCATGAAAACGACCAATAGCATATTGTCAGCTCATGAAAAACTTATATATCTAATAGCATTGCATTACACAGTATACTATTAAATTTGACGTGACTACTGTAGACCTACATAAAACATAATCTTCAAACGCAAAAAAAATGTGTTCTTACACAGTAATAATACGTACAAGGCGTAACAACAACAATGTGTGCACATATACAGTACTCATGTATACAATCGCAGCATTAAAGTAAGAACATGTACAAGGTGTAACAGCATTAAAGTAAGAACACGTACAAGGTGTAACAGCAACAATGTGTACATATATTCAGTACACATGTATACAATCACGGCAGTTAAAGTAAGAACACGTACAAGGCGTAACAACAACTATGTGTGCATATATACAGTTCTCATGTATTCATAAAGCCTGAGTAGTGCATTCGCTTAAGATACAATTAAGGTATTTATTAGTAACAATTAAATACCAATTAAATACATTTGTTCATGTAACGATTGTTCGAACTTTATGTAGTACACATATAATTTATTTAATATTTAATTTATTTATAATTTATAATATATTTATTATTTAATTTATAATGTTTTCGTTATTTATATGTTAACATGGTTTATACTGACACTTGTACCATACGCATGTATTCATAATTTTATTTCATTTATAAAAAGAAAATCCAGTACATTGTGGCAACCTAGTACACCCAATAATAATAAATGGTAATATAAAAAAACACAAAAAACTTCAATACAAATATATTGTATTTTCTAAAAAGTCGCACAATAAAGAAGAGTATAAAAATACAGAAATTGTTTGCACAACTTAAATATGACTATTTCAACAACACAAAAGCAAAACATAACAGCTGTCAAAGTGTTTTCATAAGCAGACGTACAATGCATTCATCCAACGGATCAATACAAATAACCCATTATATTATCAACCGTTAGCAATCAACCTCACATAAAAAAAATGCATATTCCCTGCCTACCACTTGTTTTAACCGTTAGCTGTGAACGGGTTATTACTCTAGATATTAGAACGAGTATATAATTTGTGGTTGATGTACCGTGCGTTTAAAAACTGTCAGTACAGCTTTAAATAGTACTTGTACTTTTTTTTTAGCGTAGCTTGTGTATACGTTTACTTTTTATTAAAGTTGAGGTATCTTAAAAAATCAAAAAATTTGTTTTGACATCTATCCCAAAATAATTCTGACACGTTGTAATGGCATTAATGAAGTAAATAATCCAATATGTTTTTACAAACATGTATGTTATTTAATTTATCGTTTATTGGGTGTTATATTAATTAACTACTGATATAGGAAAACATTAATGTTTTTTATGTATGAGCTGTTTACATACAGTTTTTAAATGCCTGCATACCAAAATAGTTAAAACAAGAGCTGCGTTTGTGAACCACAACGCCCCCTATTGTACCGCTTGGATTGTGTATTTTTTTTTGTTTCAAACATATTTAACCAGGATGTATGTGTTATGCATTTCATACTTAATAGGAACAGAATTCTTTCTTGCTTACTTGGAACTGCATACACATGAGACAAAAAGAAGCAGTATCGTGGCAAATGGTATTAAATGCTGTATTTTAAATATCTTAAATTTGATATCATTACATATAAAAAAATACAATTTTACACGGGAATTTGCATGATAAATCTATATACATGTAATATAATACATATTAAATAGAAAGGTACTTATTTTTTCCGCCTCATGTTTTAACAGTGAGAGGGGAAACAAAAAGGCAGCGAATCCTGTATATTTTCCAGTAAATTAACACCTAAATCAATACTCAATACATACAGGGTTGTGATAAGTATTTATAAAAAAAATAATTCCAATATGTACATATTTACAAGTATATTTTTGTGTTTTGACCATGTTTACTTTATATATCAGGATAGAGAAAAAAAGGTAGATTGTAAACAACGCTTTATTTGTTTATTACAGAAACAGAATTGCGTTTATCATAAATTTTATTATACTGAATTACTTGATGATGATTAACTGACACGCCTGATTACAAGGGGAGTAACTGCGTTGATAAGTAGTGCACGGAAAACTAGGACGTAGCTACAACATATGTGCAATTGATAAAAGATGGAAGAAAATATATTATTATTATTTCACAAAAAGACGACCGCAATATGTATAGTAGAAAAGCTTAAAAACTACACTTGATTTTCGTTCAATATTAACGTAAAATCTGTTCGAGAAAAAGAGTGCAAAAAGAGTAATTTTTCATAAATTCAGTGTAATTATACATTCATTAGATATCAATATATAATACAAATCGGTTGAACTGTCAATTTTTTCTTCTTGTTAACCGTCTAGAGTTCGCCTGGGAGGAGGTATTGAGTGATTCGGAGTAAGACTTTCGTGGCCAAGGTTTTGATAACCAGTTTTTGTAATCCGCGAAAGCTATTTGTGTGGCGTGTTGATTTCCTTTGAAAAGCGCGTAGATTTTCCCCTCAAAGGACCAGCATTTTTCGACGTTGACACTATCTTTAAGTCGCACTGATGCCAGGATTTCAGCGTTAAGTTTTGTAAGGTCTTCGTTGACGAAGATGCCGGTGCCTCTGAATTGCTTAGCTTTTCGTAAGATGTCGACTTTCGTTTGTCGTCTCACAAATTTTATAATAATAGGCCTGTTTTCGGTTGGTTTAAATTTTCCTAATCGGTGGGCGATGTCTATGTCACTCGGTGTTATCGGTATACCTAGGTGCTCGTTTACGAGCGATACTATTTTCTGTGTTACGGTGCTTGATGACTGCCGCTCTTGATCGTCTAGAACGCCAGAAATAATATTTTCTTGTGTTTGTATTTACACTACAATTTGTTTACAAAACAAGCCATAATAATCTCAAATACCAGGAAATGTCATTCTGTATTTAAAAACACTTGAGCACATGGTATGTTACTAAAAATAGAAATAACGTCATATGACCGTGAAATCTCGGGAGATTAGCATTTCAAGAAAGTCTGTCGCATCGCTGTTTTTCTCGATATGAAAGAGCAGAATATATAAATTTCAAATGTCTAAGATAGTATTTTGTGAAAGAATATATCAGTTTAATGTGAAAAATGTCAATCTTTCCGATCAAGTGGTTGATTTGGGCCAATAACTGCATTTAAAAGCTGTTTTGGACCGGTCTTTGTTAACTGTCAACTTTTCGGGAATTTCTGGTTGACTTTCCTAATGGGGTTGGTCCATAACTTTAAAGTCGCGCCTGTAAAAAATCATAAAAGCGACATTAAAAGTTATGGTAGCCAGAACTAATAATAGATCATTCAAAGATGTTTGGCTTTCGGAATTCAAGTGGTTAGATTATAATGCAAAATCAAAAACGATGTATTGCAAAATATGCATACAGTTTCAAAAATCAAATTCATTCACATCTGGGTTTAGTATGTTGAAAAAAGACAACATTTCAAAACACGAAAATTCAAAAGGTAATAAAAAAGAATGACAATCAATATTAAAATGTATATACATTAATATATGAATAATATATTAAAAATAACTATAATATTTTGTTATATTCATAATAAATATACATGTATATTGACACTTTCCAAAATGAGCTTTTTGTTTTGAAATTAAGCATATTTAATTTTGTTTATTTCAGATCATTAAGAGGCCTCACAAGCTTGAAGTCTGAAAACATCAATGACAAATGCGCAGGCTGCAGCAATATCCAAAAGTGAAGCAGCTGTAGTGTCGGCTATGACTTTGCTGCACAACATACTCTCGCATCATCGCTGGTTCCAGACCTGAACAGATTGTGTGTCTTGCAGGTAAAAAATAAATAAAACATCTTTAAAACAAATTTGATTTATTTTAAATTGATTGATAAATTTTTTTTTTAAGTTTGCTAAAAATATTGAACAAAATATATTTGAAATCACAAATTATATTTTCAGGTTGCAAATTTGTATTTATATATTTTCAGGGTGCAACCCAGCTCAATGACCTTCGAGTTGACAGCCACACGTCTTATGAACACAGCTCCAGTGTGTCGGAATTTCGAAACTGTATTGACACGTTCTGAGGAGTGATGTTCTCCAGAAGATACAGACATTATGCAAGTACAGTATCACGATCGATGAGAGCACAGACATCTCAGTGAAGCAAAATTTAGTGACCTATGTTAGACTTTTGGAAACTGATGAGTTTGGAATGGCTTTACCACATACTTACTTTTTAGGTGTGGCTGAGCAAATGCAGAGTGCATACATGAGAATGTAGTTAATTTGATTGGTAGAAAGGGAATTGACATTCAAAATGTATGTGGGGTGAGCACTGACGGGGCTTCTGTAATGGTTTGGCGAAATTCTGGGGTAGTCACCCGTCTGAAGCGTGCAGTACCAGGTGTGTTGGCAACGCACTGCATAGCACATCGGTTGGCATTGAGTTGTGCCGGGGCAGCCGATACCATTCCATATTTGGTGAAATACCAAGAGATTCTGAATTTTGTTTATAAATTCTTTCAAATTCTCCACACAAAAAAACATGAAAAATGGGGGAACAAAGAAGTTCAAAGAAATGTTCCACATTATGTACTTCTATAAATGGTTTGTTGTAAACTGTTTATTTGTGTTATGCACACATGATAATTATAGTAATAAACATATTAAAGCTTCGTTTTGTAGTTTCTTCTTTAACACCCCTTAGCCTAGACTTGCAACAGGTGGTTCCGAATGCTTTGCTAAAACTTTGGCTAAAGCTTCTAAAATTTGGCTACACAAAAATCCAATTGGCTAAAATGTTGGCTACATAACTTTTTGGGCCAGGGGACCCCTGCTTGGGTCATCTAGGGTCAACAACTAGGTGACTAGGTCAAATAATAGAAAAACCTTGTGTAGACTATAGAGGTAATATATAATATATTCATATTTTATAGCAGTTTTTATTAAAAAGAAAGGACGAGGCGGTCCAGTAACCCGGATATGTTGGCTGCATTGCACCTCCTCCCTTCCCCTCTGACACCCCCTTCTTCTTCAAACTCGAAGAACCATGTCGGACAGGAGTGCACGGTGCAGGGCCATAAACACCTTGCAAACCCATTTTAGCTTTTAAGGGTATTTCCAACTTTAGAGATTATTGTAACTCTCCCTATAAGCGGTTTATTAACAACCATAGCAAATAAAGTACTGTTGTACAATTTTTATCTTAATTTTGATAAACTTGCTAATTTTGTATATTAAGTAAATAAGGTGCTCTTGTACCTTTTCTTTTTAACTTGCATCATCCCCTATATATTAATTTCCATAGTATGCAGCTAGCTTTTTGTGGGTTATTTCCTGCATTGTTGTATGAATCGGTCCTTACCAATCCCATATATTACTGGAATATTTCAGTATATTAAATATTACATTGTATTATTTCTTTCTTTGTATTTATTAACATGTAAACAGAGCTCCAGATAAGGGCCGTACAGCCGTAAATACGCCTTTTTCATGAAGATTTACGCATTTATTTTAATAAACTGGACGTACAATTACGACATTAATATCCATTTTACGCATTTACGAAAAAAATGTGGCCGTACCGATACGTCTGCGTCAGCGAGGCGTGATTTGTTGGTCTCTCACCTAACGGCGTTTTTCGTTAACTTAAATTACCGAAAAGTTGTAGACTGGGTTCATATATTAATGTCTATTCTGTCGCGTGATTCCTGTAACTTGTAAATCCGTCAAAAACAATATGTCTGCGCGCAATGGAATGCCGACTTAACCGAAAGCGGTTCAAAACAACACTTTGTTGTCATATAATGACTACATACGGTGTCGTCTAACCATCCTGACATTAAATCTGTAAACCCAGACAAATACATTGTCGCCCCGATATTAAACGATTTGATTGCATCGGTGGCTTAAAACGTTAGAAAACACGATGGGAAACGGATGAGACAGTGAAATAAGTGTTCATTTACTTAGCTTACTAGTTGGCTTGTGTTTTCTTGTCAAGAAAAATGAAGAAATAGTATTAGTCATGAGTTTTAATGTGTAGTTGTATTTGCATCATAATTCAGAATGGAAAACCTAATACAGTAACTGTTTAAGAAGCTACATATATTTATTATAATTGCTGCAAATGTTTTTGTAAAGTCAGTTATACACCCTTCAATATCCAAGAACACGGGTATTACAGTACTACCTGTATTTTTGGATATGGTAGTACAGGTACTAATTGATTTTAAGCGTTACTCCTTTTCTTTCTGTCAGTGGCAGTACCGTTACTAATTTCACATATCCTTAGTACTTCTCCATACAAAATTATCTCCCCTACACAAACCCAAGTTGATTTGCCCCTGCTGGAAACCCCCCACCCCACCACACTTGCCTACACTGCCAAACTTCTTCTTTTAACACCCCAGGGTGGCAACTTGTTTTTTACCTATTAATAAGTGCATATAATATTTACATTCTGTACATAATCTGCTTTTATGTATAAACATTGTTTGTTTTGTCTAATTTTTAACTGTAAAGTACATTGTTTTACCTCTGATTTTTATGTGGCCCTAAAAAGGTAACCGTTTGGCGACACGTAAGTCATTACCTTTCAATATATAAATATTATTATTAAATTTCTTTTAAATATTGTCTTAACGCCACTCTGGGGGGACGTCCTTCCTTCATAGCCCAATCCTCTATAAGTTCCATACAGACAGGGTCTTAGGTTGGAGCATTACGGCTATATTCCCTGTCTGCAAGTGTTCAACATTGTGTCAAACTTACAAATTCATGCTAATTTTAATACTAAATATAAATTAGAACTATATTACATTAGCAATTTCAATTGTTTGTTATAATTCTATATAATTGCATGTTAACATGCAAATCCACTTCTTTTTTCTTATGAGAGCTATTAAATCATGCTCTTCCTTCCCTATTAATTAAGGTTTATAAATCTTTATATCTGCCCATTGCTTAGAGTTCCTTGTATAACATATAACTCAAACATCAAATTACACATATCTATAGGTTTATTATGTATGTAGACATATAGTGGCAATGTTTAACCACTTTGTGATCTGCAAAATCCTAAAATATTAATAATTTTTGCTTATTTTGCAAAAGTATGTGTTTTCACCATCTTTACTTATAAAAATTGGTCTATTCTCTCTCTTTCTCTTTCCTTTTAAAAACATCCAATAACAATATCATATTAATAATTAATTAACAAAGTTATTTATTACTATTTAACAACTCATATATTTCATTTCAATTCAAGTTCTTTTGGATGTAATTATCCTTTTTCTTTCAATCCATATATTTCTTGCACATAAATTTTATTGTTTTCAAACTGTAAAGTGCACTCAATGTCAAGGTCATTTGCTGGGAAATTTTTCTATTTTAAAACGGATTGACCTACTTGCAATTCTTAATAAGAAATTTCGGCTCATCAGCGCCATCGTTATATAAGCCTTTCAACCAATAGAAACGCAGCTTTTTAACAGCGTTAGGCTTAGTCAATATGCAGTTTATATTGAGCATTGCGTTTATATCGCATCTAATTTAATAATAAGTAAAACTATTTTTAAATTACTACATTTTTATCAAAGCATCGCATCCACACTGCAAAGTATTTTATATTATAAATGGTACAGCCCAGTAAAATCGGACTGATCATATTATGGCCGTTTTCGGCTTTTTTATTTTTTACGCAGAGTCTTATGTTAAGCAGTGTGCTCGGGCAATGGTTTCTAACCGAAGTCCCGAGGGTAAATAACCCCATTAGTCAGTCAGACTATAGAGGGTAAATAACCCCATTAGTCAGTCAGACTATAGAGGTCACAGTTTTCATCAGACCGTAATGAAATAGGGTCAGAATGTTTGTCTTGTTAACATCTGGGTTTGGATTTAATTTGGGTCATCTAGGGTCAAAAACTAGGTCAAATTATAAAAAAACTTGTAGACAGTAGAGGTCACAGTTTTCAAATCATAGAAATACTTTGTGAATACAATAGAGGTCATAGTTTTCATATGATCTTAATGAAATATAGTCAGAATGTATATCTTGATAATATCTGATTTTGGATCGTATATGGGTCATCTGGGGTCAAAAATTAGGTCACAGGGCCAATTCTAGTAAAACCTTGTGTAGGTGAAAGAGGTCACAGTTTTCATCACGTCTTAATGAAATGTTGTATGAATGTATAAATTTATGAAATTTGGCGTGGGATTGTACATGGGTCTAATAAAATTTAAGTTCATGAAGCAAGGTTAGTCAGGTGAGCGATTCAGGGCCATCATGGCCCTCTTGTTTGACTGTTACGCTTCCTTACTACAGTGTTCCTTTCAAGTGGCCTCAGGTCTGTTGAGGGCTGCTCTGTGTAGCTCATCCATGGGGAGGGGCGTCCAGACTTTAACACTGTCCATTCAGATGTTAAATGTTAAGGTGTTTCCATTATATAAAACACTATATTTACTGATTGCCGAGACCTGTAACATTTGCGGAATGATATTTGACGTCACAAAATTCAAATTTCCGAGAAACCATGGTACAATCAGCCATTTAGGTGAGTTCCACAGTATATCAATATCTTGTATTTTTAACATCATTTTTAATGCTGAAAGGCACCTGTCTCTGCGCCTGCCTGCTTATGGTAGCCACTTAAGTCTCATCATTTAGGTATGCCCATCAGTCCACCCGCTCGTTCATCTGTAATTCCTTCGCCCGTTCCGTTGTGTAATTCATCCAGTCATATTTGTGCTTGAAGTTTTTATATTGTTTGATGCAACAGTCATCTTTATTCTTAAGGCAAAACTTTCAAAGAAATCTGTGTCATTGTTTAAAGGGACCGTCAACCGCGATTGACGAAAAAAGAAAAGTTCTAAAATACCGTGTTTTTTTTTTACAATTATAAGTTTAAATTGATTTAAATATCACGACTGGTATATTACATTACTTGAAAAAAGTTCATATTTTTAGTATATTCGGTAATACAATTTCGCGATGTGAAATCGTAAGTACATCGCGAAAATAGGTGATATAACGATAAACACACTATAAATAACGCAAATATATACAATTCACTACGCATGCGCAATTTGCATTCCTGGGTTTACCACGTAACGATGATGATCAATCTACTTGCGTTATTTATAGTTAAATGGTAGTTACCTGGTACCTGTACCCAGTCAAATGTATTACCGAATATACAGAAAATATGAAAACTTAACAACTTTTTTCAAGTAATGTAATACACCAGTCATGATATTTTCATCAATATAAACTAATAATTGTAAAAAAAATACGGTATTTTAAAACTTTTCTTTTTTCGTTGACGGTCCCTTTAAGATTATAGTAAAAACTTCATATGTAATGAACACAAAATATATTTAACAAGGTATTCAACTGAAAATGACCCGAAAACAGTGTGCATCGCTTTAAACAGCTATTACCTCTTGAGTTGTGCAGCGATTTCAACGAACTCGTCTTATTAACGCAGAACTGAATTTCCTTTCTGGAAATGTAAATATCTTGCAATGTTTTTACAAATGCTGGGTCAACTTTAAAGAAATAACGCTTAAAATTACTTTAAATATGTCCGGAAATATTTTTAAGACAACCATTATTTAAATCAATTTCAAAACTAAGTTGGTGTCGTTATTTCAATTGTCATTCGCCTTATCTAAAATCCCGCGTCATGTGTAACCTCTTGCGTGACTCGAACCCGAATTAGGAGGCCGGTGCCTTATTTATTGGGCCACGGAGCCTTTACGCTTAAAATATAACTTTGTGGCTTAACTTGTTTTGATTGATATGATTGTATGACATAGAACGATAGTAAATCTAAGAAAGTACGCGTTTCTCATTCTCTTAGGATGGTGCAATATTCACTGTAGCGATATGAATACTAGTTTGACTTTTACGCTACGTTACTACCGTTGACGTATCCATTACATTTGAATGGTGATAAAATAGAAGGAACCCCCTCGTTTAGCTGTGTGCGGTATGCAATAAACATGTTTTTAAGGTAGCATTTCAAACGTAGAAATACTTTTTATGAGAAATTTATAATCACCCGTATAATATGTTTATAACACAGCACATACATCTTATGCTATTTGGTTTGTAGGTGAATATTTCTGGCCTTGCATGGTTTTTGTTTCATACGTCGTATAACTGATACAGTTTCGTTATGACCGTGTTTCAATATGAAAACAATCAAACTATGAATCTATCTGGAGAGACGTTCTTGTTGTTACCCTCTAATGATTACCAAAATTTGAGGACTTTCGGCAAAGTCTCTCGTATTTTCGCATTGTTTTAAAGAACATGTATCGACATAAAATGTATTCCTATTGGTATTACAATGTCCTTCGTAACCTCCGGTGGGACTCGAACCCGCAATCCCCGGCTTAGGAGGCCGGTGCCTTATCCATTAGGCCACGGAGGCATTACGACATTGATTGATCATTTCACACGTTTTGATTGATATGATTGATGACATAACACGATTTTCGTTCTAAGAAGTATGCAGTGTACATGTAAAAGCAGTTTTAAAGGGATCTTTTCACGCTTTGGTAAATTGACAAAATTGAAAAAAGTTGTTTCAGATTCGTAAGTTTTCGTTTTAGTTATGATACTTGTGAGGAAACAGTAATACTGAACATTAACCATGCTCTAATATAGCCATTATATGCATCTTTTGACGATTTTAAAACCTAAAAATTATAAAGCGTTGCAACGCGAAACGATTAAATAATTTGGAGAGTTCTGTTTTTGTCGTTAAATTTTGTTAAACTACGAAGATTGCTTATATAAGGTATAAAATACGTCCATAATGTGTACTCGGCGGAATAGCTCAGTAGGCTAAAGCGTTTTTACTTCAGGACTCCAGGGGTCACTGGTTCGAAACCTGCTCCGGGCAATGTTCTTTTCCTTTTTTTTATTTTTTTTCTTGATTTTTTACTGGAGCTTTTACGATCCAATGTTTACATTTATCAATATAAAGCATTTAATGAATAAGTTAAAAAAAATGTCAAAATCTGTGAAAAGGCCCCTTTAACACTCAAGCTACGTTACTACGATAGACGTTGTTGTCAAATTCGAATAGTACGGAATCCGGATAGTGCCATCTATAATCTCGCCCTTCTTTCATCAAGTGGGACACTAGACACACGAAGCGATACACGATATTTTGCGCGACAGTCGCGGCGACGCACGTGAAGGTAGCGCAAAAGGCGATATATCGTGTTAAATATATCGTGCGTCGCCGCGACTGTCGCGAAAAAGATCGTGCGTCGCCGCGAATGTTGCGAAAAATATCGTGTACCGCTTCGTGTGTCTAGTGTCTGCCTTGATGAAAGAAGGGCGAGATTATAGATGGCCCTATCCGGAATCCGTAGAATAGTGATTAATCGATCACTGGTAAATCTTTGTACGACATGCATTAAAACATAAATTCAAGGTAGCTTGTCAAAATGAGAAACATTTTTTTGTGAAAACGTTAAAATAACAAATCGTAATACGTCTGTTAGACAGCGCATACATGTAATTCAAAGACGTTTGTAGGTGTGGATTTCAGGCCTTTAATTTCTTTAACCCATTTATGCTTAGTGTCTAGGAAAAATGCCTTGGTAAACAGCGTAGACCCAGATGAGACGCCGCATGATGCGGCGTCTCATCAGGGTCTGCGCTGTTTGCTGAAGGAATTTCTGTAAGAAATATTCTAAATATAGAAATAAATATACTTGAAATCCCTAATTTTGGAAATAAATTGATGCAATTTAGAAGGATGAGAGAGTCCACTAGGCATTAATGGGCTTATGTCGAGCTGCGTATGACCGTTGCCGCTTCTTCAAGTCTTTGTGTGGTTGCATGGAAGGAACAAATTAAACCCCATTAACTCTCTCTGGAGATGAAATGTTGTTGTGTTATGCCACATTAACATGCAATTCAGAATATAGATGTATACCAAAAAGGAATGTACTTACGTACGATTTTGCTGTTTTTAATTGACTTACTTTTGCTTTTGTTCTGTGTCATCGAACCTGACAAATTTTTCAAAATTTTGGATCTCGTGACCAACAACGTAGCTAACATTCTCATAGACCTAATTGTTTGAACGCCACTGACCTGATTGATAAGGCACATGCCTCCTATGCAGGTGATTGTTGGAGCGAATCACGCTCGAGGTCACATATGGCATTTAATTGTTATTACAATGTAAAGTGATCGACTTAAATTGAAAAAGCAGTTATGGCGAAAGTTCAGTGTCTGTACATATGTGCGAGCTGCAGAAACTTTGTAGTCCTGGTTGATGAGAAATTGTATTGTAACCCACTCGATTGGGTGGTCATGATGCACACACGCGTGCGAAATAATACTTACTGACCAATAAAAATACTGAATAATTAACAGACAAGGCACATTCGTACTGGCTTCTATGATGAAATGTTAAGAACGCGCTTTTATACGATGACATTGTTTTCTTAGAAAGTATTGCATTTAACATGATTTGAACACGAATTTAAAACAAGTGTTCATGTTGAATAAAGATGACTTTTTCAAACCTTAACCATCGCAATATCTCCATGGCTGCTCATGTCTTATTAAATAAAATAAAAGCAAGAGACCTACTGATAAACGGGCAGATTGTCATAAACGGGCATCCGTAATAAATGAATCCTAACTGACTACCAAACGCAGACAGGCATGAAGGCATGCACTTATAAGCATTAAACATAATCTTCAACGCATAATTGCATTTTGATTGGCCGTGGAACTAGTCTAGAGAAAGAGAGAGAGGGAGAGAGAGAAGGATCCAAAAACTTCTTTTCAAGTACCTGTGTATGTAATATAAATGATAGCACACGGCAGAGCTGGGCTGAACGTCTATAATCGGCCCTAGCCGATTAGTTGCCGTCGGGCCGTTATGTCGGTAGAGGATCGAGTATAGACGTCCGGCCCAAGTCTTCGTGTGTTATTGTACAATTAAGTTCAGGCAGTTATTGGAACATACTAAACACATGTGTTTTGGAGTATAATACTTTTTGTCTGTACATTTTATACTTAGCGTTTATTTACAAAATATCAAATGGATGTTTAGAAAACACCCGATACGACTCGAGTTAGTCTGTTCAACAGGCCTTATGTTAACGGAGTTAGCCTGTACGGACAGGCAATGGTGTTACCATCATACCATTTGGTATGGGGTTAGCCTGTAGATAACCTGGATCAAAGATCTATAAATAAATAGTTTATTTATAGATAACGAAGGAAAAGGGATTAGGTCACGGTATCTCGATCTCTCGATTATTTATTGAAAATAATGAAGAAAAACGCACTTTTAGGTCTTTAATTTAATAAAGATGTGAAATATGGAATGCAAATATTTATTTTATTCAAGGAATGAAGAACATTTTAAGATTGAATATAATAAATGCTAAAGTGAATCTTGTTACCGCGTGGTTTATTTGTAATACCTGTGAAGTGTACAATAGAGTTATTAGATTCATAATATTGAAAAACACTATGCATTTGTTGATACATGTAGTTAAATTATATTTAAGTATGCAATAGCAAAAATAATAACAAACAAGAAGTATGAACGTAATTTTATTTCATTATTTTTTTAATTATTTACCCATCTTTTTATCTAATTATTAATTAATTCATTCATTTATCCTTCCATCCGTCCGTCAGTCCGTCCATCCGTTTGTTTTGTTTGTTCGTTTGTGCGTTCGTGCCTTTGTTTATTGTTTGTTGGTTCGTTCGTTCTTTGGTTCGTTCCTCGGTTCGTTCGTTTGTTTGTTCGTTTTTTTGTTCCTTTGTTTTTTCGTTCTTTTTTGTTTGTTCTTTGGTTAAATCTTTTTTTCGTTCGTTTGTTCGTTCGATCATTCATTCGTTCGTTCATTCATGTATTCATTCATTTATGTTTTATGCTTTTTTGTTTTGTTTTTTGTTTTTAACTTATTATGTATTCGTTCATTCATTCATTAATCTTTCCATCCCTTCGTCCGTCCGTTTTTTTCGTTACTTTTTGCGTTCGTGCGTTTGTTCATTGGTTCGTTCGTTTGTTCATGAGTTCGTTCATTTGTTCTTCCATCCATCCATCCATCCATCCATCCATCGATCGAACCTTCCTTTCCTTTCCTCCTTCCCTCCTTCCCTCCCTCCCTCCCTCCCTCCCTCCCTCCCTTCCTCCCTCCCTTCCTTCCTTCCTTTCTTCCTTAATTCCTTCCTAACTCCCTCCCTCACAGCCAGCCAGCCATTTATTCATTCATTCATTCATTTTTTGATGTATTTAATAATTTATTTACTTATTTTGTGTTCAACGTTTTAGCTTTTTTAGTGCATTAAATGTATTTATTTTCTTTTTAAATATATTGGTGTGACAAGCATACAAAATAAAATAAAATTATAAAAAACGTTATAAATTGAAATAGTGTAAAATACTAAAATATATATTTAATAGAAAGGCGATTAAACCATCCTGGTCATTCAGTAAGATGCTTGATAAATATTAAATTGATACGATTATTTGCCATAATGTATGTCTATGTGAATGTGTGTTCATTCAAAACTTGTTCGTATGTAAAAGGGAAATAACATCGGTGAAGTACCATGGGTGCTTTTCACAGTTTAATACAAGTTTAAACTCTCACAGACGAGTTCAAGGCACGTTATTAAATAACTTAATAATTTATGCGCAAAGTTGGTTTCTATCACAGCACATACCACATTTGAAATAAACATTCGCTTGCAAGACATCTAATTGGACAGAGATGCAATTATATTCCTTTATAAAATACGATTTTTAGCCTGAACTTATCTGTTGACCTTTAAGTAAGATATTATCCATTGGATGCTTATGAGTTGTTTTATTATTTACTTAATTGTATGTGTCGTCCTCAGTTGTCTCCAGGTGTCTAGAAAATCCCTTCTTTGATGTCATCTATACTCTTCAATTAAAAAGTCAACGGCGATATTTTCAGACGATTTTTTATTTCAAAATTGGGTTCCATATTATTTTGCCTATGCTTTCTAAACAAACATGTTACAACAATAAAACAGCGGAAGTCTACACTGTGTATTAGCACACTGCTGTGGTGGTCCCTTTCTTATCCATTTGAGCGTCAAGTTATCTCATATAGATCAGACATCGGCCGGCTCCCTTATATATTAGTCTGACTTGAATTTTCTGTCGTAAAGTATTGTGGTTAGATTGTCCAATTAAGAAACTCAAGTAGTCATACATGTGTGATTTGAATGTGTGTAAAGACAACTGGCAGCATTAACATAAAGGCGGCTTTATCGCATTAAGGGTCAAATAAACAGGACAATGTAGCATGACACACCGACATCAATCACCCTTTCGGCATGAGATGTCATAAAGTACCCAAGGCACCCTTCCTCCTGCTATGTGACGATATCACCAATCGAATTTGTAACTTCATTCCACATTTATTTTGTTTTAACGTGGCAGCATTAACATAATATGCATTTAATATAATACAGTACAAATAATACAAAATATATACAGAAATGAAATAAAAAATAAATAAAAATGATGATAATGGTGATGATGATGATAATGATGATGATGATGATGATGATGATGATGATGATGACGAACGCAGAAAAGCTCGAACGCACAAACGAACGAACGAACAAACAAATTGACGGACGCATGAACGAACGAACAAAATAACAAACGAGCGCACGACCGACAGGCCGGCCCGCTCGCTGACTGAGTGACTTTTATGCTTTATGCTTTCCGGCGGTTTATAGGGAAATATCGGTGAATTAAAACTGATAATTTCACTGTTCAAACAATGAAAATTATCAGTGAAAATTATCGATTACTGTGAAATGACGTCATTTCTTTGACGAAATGACGTCATTATCCCAGCGAAATTTTTTAGTTAAGCCCTTTAACAATGTATATAAACTGTTAAAAAAGGCATAAAATAAAGAGAAAATTTGTTGGATTCGGTGGAATATCGATTTTAATTCTCTCGTGATCATAAAAAACATATATTCTCACTCGTGGCTGCGCCACTCGTGAAAATATTATTTTCTATGATCACTCGTGAATTAAAATCGATAATCCACCGAATCAAACAAATATCCTCTATACATTTTCATGAAATCAATCTTTCTGCGCTCTATCGATTTTCGAAGATCAGGGGTGTTCGCACCTTATCTACATAACACCAGGTATATACATGAGCTGCCAGAAAAAAGGGGGCTAAATGCATGTGCGTTAAATGTCGTCCCATATTAGCCTGTGCAGTTTGTAGAGGCTAATCAGAGGCGACACCTTCAACCATAACTGGATGAGAGATTCTAGGGACTTCCCTTTAACCAAACCTACGATAAAAGCGAAATGTGATATCCCTGATTAGCCCGTGAAGATTGCCGAGGCTAATCTGAGACGACATTTTACGGGCATGCACTTAACCTCGTCTTCCCAGTTCGTAGCTCATATGTCATGAAGTGTCACATGGTTTGCCACGTGTGCGGCAAGTCTGGACTTCGTGTCCTGGGACAATATCAATACGACATCTCATCGTGTGCTGAACGTGTGACCACACCATCTCTCCATTTCGTGACCCAAGTCATGCCGTGAGGTTTGTTATCATTGCTTATTTTAAATTAGAACACATCTGTTACACTGATCTTATCTACATGTATTATCACTACCATCTCTTATCAAGCCCGATGCCACTTCAATCCCTAACTCCCTTGTGGGGCTATTCGTCTCCGTACGTTACTTAACAAACACCAATTTTCAAAGAGTGATGTTTTCGTGTTATTTATGTATTCAAAAACAATGATGGGTGGATTTGACATTATCATTTTTGTTACCATTTCATTTTGCTGTTTTGTTCGAATGGCAAGCGGAATTTGTAAGTGATTTTATTTAAATATACGTTAATATAGAATAATTTTCAGTTATCTCTTCTCCAAAAATCGCTAATTCATAGTACATGTATAACTGCTGAACGCACATTAATTATGATTATTTAAGTTTAAAATAAATCAGTGAATCATAAATAAAAAAACAGCATTCATCTTTTGTTCATTGCCCCTCTCATATTATAGTCTGGAACCCAGTATTCATGTTTAGTATGTAAGGAATAATAATTCGTGACTAAATACCATAGGCATTTATAAGAGACAAATTTTTCAATAGACAATCATATGTGACTTTAATTTATTTCTGAATTTCTTTGTTTAAAACGCAAAACCGTACATTAAAGCGGGTATATACGATTTTTTATATGTGCTGAATTGTAAAATATTGATACAAATATGTTATAATAACACACAATATGCAAGAAAAATGATACATTTAAGACGAATTTCATAAAATACAGCAAATACAAATTAGCGCCCCGAGCCGATTGTGACGAAGATAATTCGTAATTATTTTCCTACAATAACCGATGCATTCGTTTTTTTAGTAAGTGTTCGTGTGTCGTATGAATCGATATCGCTGCAGGAATTTCAAATGAACCGTTAAACTAAATTTAGATTCACATCGTACATGCATGATATACATGCTGGCGAATTCGGCTGTACAGCCTTTTTCGATTTCAGAATTAAATATTTGGCTTATTTAGCATTTTTCGACACATGTTCTTCTTAACTTTTATTTTAGTTTATATTGAAATATATGTATAATAAGTTTTTTACACATTTTATATTAATTAATAAATATTTGACAAGATCGTATATACCCGCTTTAAAACTGTAGTCACAACAAAACAACACTACTCTCTTCTTATTAATCATAGCATCGGGTGTCTTTACGCTAAATAGGTAAGAGGACACTAATATTAAATCAAACACGAATTATCAAAGTTCTGACATACCATCAAAACAACAGCCGATACAGAAATTTAAGTTAAAGTGAATGGAATTTTAGACCCCAAAGAATTCAGTTTTCAAGCAATAAGTGGGGTTTTATCATTCTTTTAAACGGTAAAAATTGTTAGCGAATGACCGCAACAGTAGTGTAAATGAGTAGGTGGTGTCAGGGGGGGGGGGGGGGTGGATGGAATCATGTGATAGTAAAGATGACGATGTCCATGCCGAGTTAATTTTCGCAGTTGTATACCCTTTATTACTTTTGTTCTAGGTTTAAATGACGCTCACTTTCCAGCCATATCAGTAAACATGTGATAAGCGTTTATTTCGTATTAAATTCGCTTTATATATCGACTTTACTCCCAGCCAATTTGCTTGGTTCAGTTTTAATTAGGTCATCCCGCTAAGAAATTTCGCAGCGAGTAAAGTCGAGATAAAGAGCGAATGTAAACACGAAATAAACGCTAGTAACTTTCTTACTGATATGGCTGGAAAGTGAGAGGCATTTAAACAATTAATACAAGTTATAAAAGGTAGAAAATGGCGAAAAAAACCTGCCTCGGAATGAACGTCGCCATCTTGACTATCACGTGATTACCCTCTCTGGGTGTGCAATCCCAAGATTTAAATACTTAATGTATAACCAAGCAAACGTACATAAAAAGTGAAATGTTTACATGAACTTTATTTGAAATTAGCGTTTGAGTTGATTTGGTCTTTTAAATAATGTCTTCTATCATGTGCGGTCATTGGCTTACCAATAGTCGAATCATAATGGCGACAAGAGATGTTTTCTTGCAGATTTAACAAAGAGAACTTATGTTCTGTCCAAACTTCTTGACGTTCTGTACATTCAACATTATGTGTAGTACTTTTATCATTATGCGCTGTGCAAACGTCTTTACGTTCGGTACATTCGTCATTACGTGCAGCAGTTACATCGTTATGTGCAGTAGTAACAACATTACGTGCTGTGCAAACTTCTTTCCGTTCGGTACATTCTTCATGACTCATTATGTGTAGTAGTTTTATCATTATGCGCTGTGCAAACGTCTTTACGTTCGGTACATTCGTCATTACGTGCAGCAGTTACATCATTAAGTGCAGTAGTAACAACATGACGTGCTGTGAAAACTTCTTTCCGTTCGGTACATTCGTCACGAATGTACCGAACGTAAAGACGTTTGCACAGCGCATACTGATAAAACTACTACACATAATGACGAATGTACCGAATGGAAAGAAGTTTGCACAGAACAATGTTGTTACTACTTCGCGTAATGCTTTAACTACTGCATACAATGACGAATGAACCGAACGTAAAGAAAATTGCACAAAGCATGTATATTCCACTGAAAATAATGATTAATGTACTGCAAACAACGACAACAGTCATATGAAGTCAGTAATGGCGTTCCATACTTACTTATGTGCATATTAATGTGCTTGGTGTGTGCGTATGAATGTCAAATAGCAAAAGCTATTGTGTGATACAATCCATTTAGCATAACGCAACAAACGTTAAGTTCTTATTTACATTTACAGAAGGGGAGCAAATACCTATTGTGAACGTGGTTTTGTTTTTTACGTAATTACATCAATGTCAGCCTGCGAAAACATGTACAGCATGACTTAAACGTTGTACAGTTTTACAAGCAAAATGCGGTCGAATTAAATCAAGAGAACTATATCTGCGACAGGTCTGATTTTCTTTTTCAAAATTTTAAAATTTACAAATGCAATAATGCGTAAAACATTATAAAACAAGAAATGGCGCTGCAGACGCCGACGCGTATCCCCACGCCGCATAGATGTTATTTTGAAAGGCAATTTTGGGTTTGCAAGGCCTATGTTGGTGGAGCCCCGGGGTGGGTAATGAGGACATGGATGTTCGAGATAGAGAGTGTTGTCATACGAGATGTTAAGTATTAATTTGAATTCAATTGGTGAATAAATGAAGTTAAAACAAAATTTTGCGTGGGCGTTGTCTATGTGGGCGGGCGTCCCAGGGTTGGTAATGGGGCCATGCATAGTTGAGATTGACCCTATTGTCATAAGAGAAGTTTAGTATCAATTAAAAGGGAATCGGTGTAGAAATAAATAAGTTAATGTAAAATAACCTAAAAAAATGAGTGAAAATATCTGACGCGGCCCCATCCCAACCCCCATAACTTTTGACCCAGGGGTCAGATCAAAATTCAAAATAGTGCACTGTCGCACATATGCTCATAGATAGTATGTGTTTAAGTTTCAAGGTTCTAGTGCTTATAGTGTATAGGGAGACGGACGGACGGACGGACAGACGACGGAAGTAACCACAAAATCTCCCCGCTCCGCTCCAATTTGGAGCATGGGGATAATCAATAACAAATACCTATTGTGAACGTGGTTTTGTTTTTTACGTAATTACATCAATGTCAGCCTGCGAAAACATGTACAGCATGACTTAAACGTTGTACAGTTCTACAAGCAAAATGCGGTCAAATTAAATCAAGAGAACTATATCTGCGACAGGTCTGATTTTCTTTTTCAAAATTTTAAAATTTACAAATGCAATAATGCGTAAAACATTATAAAACAAGAAATGGCGCGGCAGACGCCGACGCGTATCCCCACGCCGCATAGATGTTATTTTGAAAGGCAATTTTGGGTTTGCAAGGCCTATGTTGGTGGGGCCCCGGGGTGGGTAATGAGGACATGGATGTTCGAGATAGAGAGTGTTGTCATACGAGATGTTAAGTATTAATTTGAATTCAATTGGTGAATAAATGAAGTTAAAACAAAATTTTGCGTGGGCGTTGTCTATGTGGGCGGGCGTCCCAGGGTTGGTAATGGGGCCATGCATAGTTGAGATTGACCCTATTGTCATAAGAGAAGTTTAGTATCAATTAAAAGGGAATCGGTGTAGAAATAAATAAGTTAATGTAAAATAACCTAAAAAAATGAGTGAAAATATCTGACGCGGCCCCATCCCAACCCCCATAACTTTTGACCCAGGGGTCAGATCAAAATTCAAAATAGTGCACTGTCGCACATATGCTCATAGATAGTATGTGTTTAAGTTTCAAGGTTCTAGTGCTTATAGTGTATAGGGAGACGGACGGACGGACGGACAGACGACGGAAGTAACCACAAAATCTCCCAGCTCCGCTCCAATTTGGAGCATGGGGATAATCAATGACAAATAGGAATCAAAGAACTGACAGTGCTGGAGTGACGATGCTTTTGAAGAGGATGGATATAAAAGCATCAATTTAAGGTTATCTTCATCACCACAATTGTGTATGTGGGTACGAAAATTCTGGGTACGAAAAAAATTGGATACGAAAATTTTGGATACGAAAAAATTATGCAAACAAAATTGGGTACGAACAAAAATTTGGGTACGAAAAAAATTGTGGGTACGGAAAAAAATTGGGTACGAAAACAATATGGGTACGAAAAATAAATTGGGTACGAAAAAAATGTGGGTGGGTACGTAACAAAATTTGGGTGGGTACGAAAATTGGGTACGGAAAAACATTGGGTACGAACAATTTTGGGTACGAACAAAAATTTAGGGGCACGGGGAAGTAGTACCCGTGGGCTTCTCGATAAATTTGAAAGAGGACGGGAACCAAGTTGCCTTTACCTTTATTATTGGCCCTGGTTTGGGCAATGTTGACATGGATGGTCGAGATAGACCGTGTTGTCATATGTTAAAACAAAATTTTGGGCCCCCACAACCCCCATCGGCCACTATCTCCTCCTACACTATTAGCACTAGAATCTTGAAACTTACACACATGGTAGCTATGAGCATATGTGCGACGGTGCACTATTTGGAATTTTGATTTGACCCCTGGGTCAAAAGTTATTATCATGTGCGTCGCATGTTGTTAGTAAAATGATTTTTTAGCCATTTATTTACCAAAATCTTTTAACCCATGGGTAAGATCAAAATTCCAAATAGTGCACCGTCGCACATATGCTCCTAGCTACCATGTGTGTAAGTTTCAAGGTTCTAGTGCTAATAGTGTAGGAGGAGATAGTGTCTAGGACGGACGGACTGACGGCGGAGATAACCACAATATCACCACGCTTTTAAAAGCGTGGGGATAACAAAGGAACCAATAAAGCGAGTTTTTACAATTTTTATATGTGTTTAGTTGTAATATATTGATACAAATATGTTATAATAACACACAATATGCAAGAAAAATGATACATTTAAGACGAATTTCATAAAATGCAGCAAATACAAATTAGCGCCCCAAGCCGATTGTGACGAAGATAATTCGTAATATTTTCCTTCAATAACCGATTCATTCGTCTTTTTAGTAAGTGTTCGTGTGTCGTATGAATCGATATCGCTGCAAGAATTTCAAATGAACCGTTAAACTAAATTTAGATTCACATCGTACATGCATGATATATATGCTGGCGAATTCGGCTGTACAGCCTTTTTCGATTTCAGAATTAAAGCGGGTATATACGATTTTTATATGTGCTGAATTGTAAAAAATTGATACAAATATGTTATAATAACACACAATATGCAAGAAAAATGATACATTTAAGACGAATTTCATAAAATACAGCAAATACAAATTAGCGCCCCGAGCCGATTGTGACGAAGATAATTCGTAATTATTTTTTTACAATAACCGATGCATTCGTCTTTTTAGTAAGTGTTCGTGTGTCGTATGAATCGATATCGCTGCAGGAATTTCAAATGAACCGTAAAACTAAATTTAGATTCACATCGTACATGCATGATATACATGCTGGCGAATTCGGCTGTACAGCCTTTTTCGATTTCAGAATTAAATATCTGGCTTATTCAGCATTTTTCGACACATGTTCTTCTTAACTTTTATTTTAGTTTATATTGAAATATATGTATAATAAGTTTTTTACACATTTTATATTAATTAATAAATATTTGACAAGATCGTATATACCCGCTTTAAATATCTGGCTTATTTAGCATTTTTCGACACATGCTCTTTTTAACTTTTATGTTAGTTTATATTGAAATATATGTATAATAAGTTTTTTACACATTTTATATTAATAAATAAATATTTGACAAGATCGTACATACCCGCTTTAACTTTTTGTTTAGATAATTACAGCAAAGTATAACAATTACAATGATTGTTATCTCAAAAATATACAAATGGTCACTCTCTTTAAGGGTTAAAGTCCAATGCTACAAACAATGCCAACATATTATTTATTGCCAGAAAAAGATTAGGAAAAATGTAATGGTATGGGTTTTTTAATTTAAATTGTCCATAATTTATTGAGTTGATGTTTATAAGGTCGATTGTGTACTTAAATAACGATAAACTATGTTTTATCGTAATAAGAGAACAACGTCGGTCGTAAAAATGACATAAGTCAGTTTTTGCACAGTTTGCTCTATCAATATATGAAATATTCGATTTCAGCATCGTTTGGAAAGGAGTTTTACATCGGAATCCCAGCGAATTTGGTGCAAGATAGAAGCAATCATATCCAATTAGACATCGCTTCAAAGATACCCGGAGAGGTCCGTATATTCATTCCATATCTCTCATTCAACAAGACGCAAACGATCAACAAAAGCCTGAAATTTACCTTCAATAGCAAACTGGAACTTTTCACCACCGGCAAAGAAAGGAGGGGCATTTACATCTCATCCAGTGTCCATATTTCGGTCTTTGTTACGAGTTACACTCTAGCAAGCGGGGACACGTTTCTGGCATTTCCTCTTGACGTTCTTGGCACGGAATATGACGTCATCGCGTATACTGCGAATTGGAAACCCGGTTTTCCTTCCGAGGTGGTCTTCGTTGCTCCATTTAACGGGACGATTGTGAACATGACGATAGGAAACCAATCCACCGTTGTGACCCTCAACCATCTCGACCTTTATCAGATGTTGACAACGACTGAGGACCTTACAGGAGCTATTGTTACATCGAACAAACCTATAGCCGTGTTCTCGGCGGCAAGTTGCGACTTTATTGGAAATACGACCCAGCGTTGTAACATGAAATTTGCTCAGCTTCTGCCTACGGACGAATGGGGAACAACCGCGATCGTCCCACCGATAGCACTTAACAGGCCTATGGAATTGCTTTTCTATGGCTTGAATGACACGGCCTCCTACTGTATAGCCGGACAATCGATCGGTCAATTCTGCTTCTCAGAGTCGAAGGGCGGGACTCTCTACCACACATTCAGCAGTACGGCGGTATCTGTACAATCGGCCACAAACGATAGATTCGTCGCAATCCTGTATAAGCAACAAGAGGCTTTCATGGCGCTGATCCCGGCGATAGAACAGTTTTCCACGGAATATTACGTCGTGTTTCCGGACATATACACGACACAGGCACATTTTCTCACCATTACAGTCCAAAATGTGTCGGCGTCCGGTATACTTTTAGACGGACAATTGCCTCCCAAACCGATGGCTGTCATTCCTGTACCGTATCCCTTTACAGACTACATAATTATTACTTATCAGGTAACGTTTATAAAGTATATGACATACGGTACTCATTTTTATTAAATAGTATGTAAAGTATTGAACTTACTTTGTACGGTAATTAGTAAGTATTGTGTACAGAAAAGGTAAACCCATTGTTATTTATTGAATGATAAACTACGACAATGTGAAAACTATCTCGAATCTAGCATTAAGGGACAAATACAGTTTTAAATTTTAATAAGCACAATATAAACAATTTACAGCGTCAAGGAAATGCCATTTTGCACAGGGTTTTTTGTGGGGGGGGGGTCTATTAACAATGATTGTGTGCATGAGTGTAAAGAAAAATTAAACAAATATTAGGTATGTTATATTTATCATCAATAGCGTTACAACGTAAAATGTCAGTTCCTCCTGATTGACGAATTGTAAATTGACATTCATTCCATAGTACAACGGCAAAACTGTGTAACATATGTACACAATTATAAGGCGGAATGACTTGGTGTAGCGTCTAGACAAATACATGCACGTTAATGTGAATTAATTTGAAATCACTGGCTTATAAGAAGGTGTTACAATTCTTCTTAAACATACTATTGCAAGGCACAACTGGATTAGTATTGCAATTTTAACTTTTCCCGCTGTGCATGCAAGCACTTCACTTTAACACGTTAAGCGAGCAAATGAAATATAATATAATACAACATATACTATTTCATAGAAACACGATCGCAGAAAAAAATCCAAGATCGTGTTAAGTTCAGCCATACATAGAAATGAATATAGACACATCATGCCTAGTAGATAATTATGGCAAATACTTATGTGAACGTAATGAAGGCTAAACAAACAAACCACATATAATAAATTATTTCTTATCGTCAAATTCATGTTGTTTTTTAGTTTAAAGAAGATTACATTTATGTTGACATATAAATATGTTTAGTCACGGTAAACTAAACCAATAAACATGTTTCAATTTACAGATGTTTTCAACCGGTTACCACACTATCACACACCGTGACGGAAACGTGAGATTTGGCGCGTTCTGCTATGGCTATGGCAATTTTCATAACCATGTGGTAGATGATATTGGGTTTGCAGCGTATGGATTCCCCGCCGGATTTCACGAAGGTATGTGCGGGATGGAACACAAGACTCTCCAAACATATCGGTTTATTTCAAAAGAGATTACAGTTAACTATTAAAATTTGAAAACTATTGACATGCATTCTCGTGGCGCAGAATACTCGACAATACGGAATACGCAAGTAGTCCTGTCGAGGTTTTGCGCTGCTTTAGAATCGTCGTACCATAAACCAATAGTTACTCTAAACTCCAAGCAATGACTGTTAACTCCATTGCAGATGAAAATGGGTATATGTTTTAATTGCATATTTATAAAGAAGACTCGGCGCTTAAAACTGGCATTAATTATCCCGAAATCAAGTTTATAAATGATTATTTTTGTATTTACAAGTATACTTGCAATATTATTATTATTAGGAAGCGATTCATAACTTATATGTTAAAATATCAAACTTACATAATGTATTTCTCATGGAGATCTTATCGAAACTCAGTGAACAATATTCTCGTTTTCGCTTATTTTTATGGGGCACACATGAGACTACATGTCGGCGATGCGTAACGGGAGATAATGTATGCATTTCTAACCATCAATGAGTTTTCAGTAAAATAAGCGTCAGAACAATCTTAAGGACTATAGTAAATTCACAACGCATTGGATTGTATTGTTTCAATTGCGGTTATTAATCTGAATCCCTGATGAGAGCTTGTGCTCTCGTGTCACATTTTCATTATTCTTTTTCTCAGGACCCCCAATATTAGGAGTCACGTGTTTGAATGGCGGCACTTCATTGGGCACAACGTGTCTATGTGCAAGTCGTTTTGCCGGAGAATTCTGCCAAATTGGTAAGAATTCAACGGGTTTTGTCATAAGGTGATTAACGTATTTAAAAGGACACTGGTTCAAGGCGATACTTTTAAGTTGCTCTACCCATTTGGAGAGTTTTTAAGGAACTGCTGAAGACTAAAGGCATTCTGTCTCATTTAAGTTATTTTTTCTAACTTAACGATAGATTACCGGTATGTGATTTAGCAAAATTAACATAATATGAAGGTACAGTAACATTGGTAAGATTTAACGGCAACATGTGAATTTGAAAGGACCTTTTTTGTCAAATTTAAAGAGACATCTTTAAAGTATATTAAGAATTGTTTCGATCTTTGATGTAACAGGAAATTACGCCGATGGTTCAAAAAGACGTGTTGGTTTAATGACATACATGTAAAGCATAGTATTTTGATAAAAAATTATGTTCATGTTTGTACATTTCAATAGAGTAAAGGTAAGTAATTAAATAAATTATATCATTATACTATATTAAAATATTATTAAGTTAAAGACGACGAAGATTGCATGACGTAGTTTTGCCTTTATTGAGTCGTGTTCTGAGA
Source organism: Dreissena polymorpha (assembly GCF_020536995.1). Lineage (NCBI taxonomy): Eukaryota > Metazoa > Mollusca > Bivalvia > Myida > Dreissenidae > Dreissena > Dreissena polymorpha. Next base: position 140,304,317 of record NC_068357.1, read on the forward strand.
AAACTGATCATGGTGCATGTGCATACAGTGTCGTCCCAGATTAGCCTGTGCAACCCGCACAGGCTTATCAGGGACGACACTTTCCGTTTTTATGACATTTTTCGTTTAAATGAAGTAGCTTCTTAGCAAAAATCCAATTAAGGCGGAAAGTGTCGTCCCTGATTAGCCTGTGCGGACTGCATAGACTAATTTGAGACGACACTTTACGCATATGGATTATGCCCAGTTTCCTCAGAACGCGACTCAAAGAGAATACTAGGTTAGTGTTGGTTATATATCAGGCTAATCATGCGAGGCTAAGAAAACAAAAAGCACGAGCCTTGGCGAGTGCTTTTTCGTTTTCGTGCCGAGTGATAAACCTGATCTGTAATTAACACTAATCTATTATTCTATTTATCCCACGTTTTATTAAGTAAACCTTTTTATTTAAACAAAGTTAGTTTTCAAGAGTGTGTGTCGTACTTTGATAATGACTGTAGTGTAACCAAGGTTAGTGTATTACTCCGCGTTACAAAAATAACCGCTGATCAATTAATCCTTTTTTTTAAATCAGGATATCATTCTGTGACAGAGAGTCGTGCGTTATTAGTGACAATTGTAGTCGTATTGAATTGCAAATCTAAGCGTTTTATAACATCAATATAACATTAAGTTGTTATATACAAGGAACTACATTTATTTACAACGTAGCCTAACACCTGCCGTGGTTTATAGCAGAAATTTAATCAACGGGGCTTTAATCAACCGATTTCAATGCAAAAGTGGGATAAAATTAATCAAAGCACACCTTGCGTTGATTTGTTCTAATTATGAGGGAGTTCTTGTCAACTTATGTAATTTATTCGAAGTTATAGAAAGAACATATTAAATTAAGTAAAATCTTTTTACTTAAAAAGTGCAGACATAAGAACTTAAAATGATTAAGAATAAATGTTCAAGTATTGTTATGTTAACAACAGCCTCCGTGAACTTACTTTTTTAAGCAACCATATAGAAATAGCTTGCATTTGTCCATGCTACCATAATTAAGATTCTGACTTAATTGATACAATCCCGGCATTTCAGCAGATAAAACACTAGGTTATGACTTCATCATGGATATCGAATAATGCTATAGTTCGCCGTTTACGTGATCACACTTTAATTTCTTCTAATACTTTTGCAAACAAAATTAATTAACATTTGTATTTTTCTCTTTCTATAATGCTCCTGTTATGCAACCTTATGCATTATTGAGGCGAATACCAGTATGTGTGTCTGTCTGTCTGACCATCTGCCACACTTCTTTTTCGTTAGTTTAATTTAGAGCCATTTATTTTAGCTCGATTGCATCGAAAGCCGCAGGCTTATTTAAACGCATTCGAGTCCGTTTGCTGGGAATAGAAGCAGCACTTGGTGTATTTAGGAAAAATGTTCCGAGTTACAGTGAAATCATCCGTGCTTATTAAAAACTTGTATTTGAATTTCTCCTTTAACCGCTTCCATGCTTTTTTGTGAACTCAGATGCCGATTGTACGTTTGACATGGACACGTTGTGTTATTGGACAAACCCGCGCTCAGTGGACAATTTTGATTGGGTGGTTCACCATGAAAGCACGCCAACTGACGATACAGGGCCCGAGAATGACCATACACTCGGTACAGCAAATGGTACGCATGCATGAACTTCATATTACGGATAATGTGGTTGTAAGGATATAACATATACCGGTACATATTTTAGGGCGTTATTATTCGCAGAGAGCCAAAACGGGCTTAAACCCCAAAAAGTGTAACACTGTATATGTCCATAGTATGCTTTCATAGAATAATACTAAACACATAAAAAAAACTGAAACAAAAACGAAGTTTGTATGCATTTTATTTCAGAGTATAAAGTCACCCAAATTGTACTCAAGTAAATAATAGTTTTAATCGCTTAGGAATCATCACATACGCAATGACTCCATACAATTCAATTTCAGACGTGCTTTACGTAGCTTGTAATGATAATTAAACACACAATATAATATTGTACAGGAGCTTACGTCTACATCGAATCAAGTGCCCCTCGTGTAAAAGACGAAAAGGCCTGGCTGCAAAGTCCCGAGTTCAATCCTACAGGACCTCAAGGTCTCTGCCTCAACTTCTGGTACAGCATGAACGGCGAGTCGTCCGGTCAGTTGAACGTGTACAAAGGAAACGGTAGTACGGCGGAGCGAGTTTGGACACTAACCGGCGAACAAGGGACCCAATGGAAACAGGGGATCGTTAAGCTGGTTTCGCAGGAGAAATTCGTCGTAAGTTGATTTTGCTAATTTGTATATGCAAATGTGTAATGAAGAGGACAGGGGTATATTTAATACTGAAAACAAAGGCAATCAAAATAAGAAAATGAACTGGTGAGTATTATCATTTATCATATGTCAAAGATCGGTCGTCAGTACGTATCTAGAAATAAGCCACGTGTTTACATGATTAAGAGTGTAAATCCTTAACATTAAACGGAAAGGACTGCGTGAAATAAGATACGAAATATGCACGTACATTGATAATGCTTTGAGTTGCAAACGTAGTTATGTCATAAGTAATTCAATACTGTTTATACTGTATGCATGAAAATCGGAAAACAAATAATGCTGGTAATATTTTGTTAAAGTAATGCTCTAGTGATTAACATGCTGTAATATCAATAGGTAACGTTTGAAGCCACGGTCGGGGACGGTTACCTAGGCGATATTGCCCTTGATGACATCAGCTTCACGAGCGGCATGTGCCTTCACTATCCGAACCAGGCAACATCAGCGTCCGGGATACTAATTGGGCGATAGAATGTACATTGTCATTGATGTAAATGAGTTCATAAACGAACATTCATTTCAGAAAGAAGCTCAATACTCCATTTGTTAACCAAGATTCGATTGATTGAGCTGATTCATGCTATTCGGATTACAAACTATAACCATCTTTTATCGTTTGTCTATCTCACGAACGTTCAGTTACAGTAGCCTGCTTATTAAAGGGATCCCTGATCCTTTGGTGACATCAACTTGCTCAACGCATTTTTATTAACAAAACAGCAACAACTGCTGAAAAATTACTACACAAGCCGACTTAGTAAGTTACATATTTATTATAATGTGGCACTGTGTCACATTACGTCAACACATGTTGATCGTCTATCTTTTAAAAATGGAATTTGATGGCAATATTTCAGAAGAACACACACATAGATCGAAGATGAAAAAGGGCTTATAGAGTAATAATGACTCGTTACTTGTGCGCTACCTGTAATAAACATAGTAATTGGCTTCGTACATTTTTAACAGAACAGTTACAGTAGAAAGTAAAACAAAAATAAGAAAAACAAAGATTTCACTTTGATCCTAGCCTCCGAAGGAAAAATTTGTTAAGACTCGTAAATAATTAAGATGTAATTATAACATTAATTACCACATACTAGTAGTACATCAATCTCAAAAGAGCGTTATTATCGCGGTGGATCGACAATAATGAACAACATGTGAGATGGGAGTTCATTCCACCCTTCATTTGTTATTCTTTCTTCAATCGTATTTCTTGTGAGCTTAAAGCGTATTGATTTTAACCCATTTATGCCTAGTGGACTATCTCATACTTCTAAATTGGATCAATTTATTTCCAAAATGAGGTATGTCTAGTATATTTATTTCTATTTTTAGAACATTGATGAGACTCAGCCTCATGCGGCGTCTCATCTGGGTCTACGCTGTTTGCCTAGGCCTTTTTTCTAAACGCTAGGCATAAATGGTTTGACTATTGACAAGCAGACACCATGCGCAAGTTATACACTTTGTAACCGACGTCCTAACAGATGGACGGAAGAACAGACAGACAGACGGACGGACAGACAGACGGACAGATGGCCTTTTGTTATAACATGCCTGTTATAACATGCCTGGCAAATGCAAACAAAATTTAATTCATCTTCGAGTCGAAACAAATGCGGTATCGTTGTTTTCTATAAACTTCTGTTGCATAACGACCGGTTTGACTATGTAGTGGATGGGCTGACAATCTTAAAATCCAAATCTAGTTAAAATGAACCTCAAACATTATGGTAGAATGTCTAAGAAAGCATTTTATTCAAAATTGATTTTGAAATTTTGATAAAGATCTAACATTGAACTGTTATTTAACGTTATATTCCAGTCATGTGTAAAGTTATCATATACATACAAATCATTTTGACAGCCTTTATGATAATATGAAACGGCCAAGTTACATATGGTTTTAATTATGATATTTTATGATCTACATATCTTAAACCAATGTTAAATGACATGGACATATAGCCACCTTTGTGTAGTATCTGGCTTGAGCACGATTGCGGAGCAAACGTGGATTGCTTTAGATATTAATTTTTTTTTTGCCTACGGTAATTCGTTCTTTTAAAAATAAACATTGGGCGTAATTATTCGTTGGGATGTATGAATCGGTCTACCCGCAAACTAAACGAACATTAATTTCCAGTTATAATAATGAGTTTGCAGTATTTGAAAAATGATAATTTCTTTAATCTGAATGCATATTATCAGTTGACATGCAAACTAGACATAACAGTAAAAATATGTGTTAAAAAAATTTACTTGATATTGCATTAATGGTTCATATATATAAGCACATTCAAAGGTTTACTATCTGCATCATATTGAAATGCATTCTAAGCGTATAGCCTAACTGTCATTAAGTTAACAAAACTCTTTATTCACAAGTTCACGTTTGTTTGTGGTTTTGTTTTATAACATTATAAACTTGTGGGGACATGAATGCTGTTCATTCCATGTCCAGTAATTATCCTGAATAAACTTAAAAATAAAAACTCACAATTTTATAAAATGTGTAATCTTAACATAAAAGTTTTGTATTTTCTTTAACTATGTCGATGTCATGTCAAATGTCAGCAAGTAAGCAAGTGTGTACTTGACACTGTCCGTAGCATGACTCTGTCCAGCATGGATGGATTTTCGCTAGGTCAAAGATGACATCTCAATGTCAACGTTCAAATTTAGGAAATTTGTACGTGACACTTTGCCTTGAACATTACAATTTCCATCATGGATGGATTTTCAAATAACTAGAAAGAAGTGGTCAGCAGCTTGTCATGATTAAGAACCAGTTCAACTGGTCTTAGCACATGATTTGTGACTATCGTCCCAAATGTAACTGATATTTACTCAAGATAAATTGCTTACATTATTAACGTCACCGATTCGAAATCAAGGGAAATAACTCTATGACACTGTGTCCCATTACTTTTTCCATCCTTGAATGTTTTCTCATACGCTCTAACAAATTGTATTGGCAGTCTCAGCATTTATTTATTTATATAAATTTACAAATAAATATTTATTTGTTATGTTTTTTTACTACCATATTTCAATTACAGTACAGTTATTCCCCGTTTAAATAAAAAAATGTCAACGTCACACATCAATATCAAAGGGTAAAAATACTCTTGTACAAATTAATGATTTTCATATAACTTTGCAGTACTTATTAGCAACTCTAACCAAGTCCGTAGGTCGAAATAGTAAAATGATTTTCGGATGATAGCTCAAGAACGCTTTTGCCTAGGATCATGACACTTCATAGGTACATTGATCGTGACTCGCAGATGACCCCTATTGATTTTCAGGTCACTAGGTCAAAGGTCAAGGTCACAGTGAAAAAAAACGTATTCACACAATGGCTGCCACTACAATGGACAGCCCATATGGGGGGCATGCATGTTTTACAAACAGCCCTTGTTTACTCTGTGATCCAGTTTATCACAATGACAGCAAATAATATCTCAACATATAGTTTTTAGATATGACCAAACACTCCTAAATGTATTAAACTTCTAAATATCATAATGAACGTTTATCAATAAGACTAGCGTCTTTTATTTGCAAAGCTTATCTGCATGAATCAACAGCGTACATACAAAACATGTTCGTGAGCTTTTAATCAATATTAAACCCGATAATTTTTTTTTATTTCCTTCGATTTGTATAAATGCATTAGTGTAGCCTAGCATGTAGTTCTACATGGAACACTTAGTTTTTTCTTGTAATTATTCGACAAAAAGTTATTTTTCTTAAATTAAAGTTGGGTTGAAAAAAGAAAGGAAATGTCAACCTGTTAAGTTCACGATGTGTCACCATTAATATTTAATGCTAAAACTGACAAACTTTGTCAGACTTAATGTTCACTTCCAATTTAATTTGTCTCTTTACATTGTACGATATAATCGTGTTTGACATTTAAATAGATAAATGTGCTCTCCCGGACAGCTTTTTCAAATATCGAATGTTTACAGAGATATTTGGTAAGTCTGTCGTTTGAAGAGTCCAATGTTTGATAAGACACATGAGTAAATACAATTACCCAACGACAGTCACGTTCATATATAGGTAAGATAATCCAGACTTGGTGTGTCGATACATTTTCAGATAAGAACAGAACCGAACAGAAATTTTATTACGACTTGTACATAGTACATCGTCAGTCTAAATCATGTTATAATAAACATACCAAAAGGTCATGTGAAAAGAAAAAGATTATACAGTTGTAAAAGTTGTACATCCTATCTAACATAATACATGACAGTGGTGGGTAAACATAAAATAGTGAAGACAGGAAAAAATCGATTTTTTTCAAAGTGTGTCTTCAACAGAGTGGCAAACAGTTTTAAGCATTTATGGAAAATAAACTAACATCAACAAATGCTATGTGCATAATAATGATTAAATTATATTAGAAAGAAATAGCTCACGAACTTTGCATGAAGCAAATTTGGCGCCAAATTTAACAATCAGACAGTAAATGGCAATTGGTTATCTTACATATATTATGCACAAATATATTTAATAAGTGAGTACATTAGAAATGTTACATAACACAACTACAATTACGCAGTTTCGTATCCAGTATGAATACAAGTAAATTTACACTTCTTGCGAAAATATAATTACACAAACAACTATAATAAACATATAAACAAAATCAAACCCGCGGAACATAAAATTCAGCTGGTGGTATTCTTTTACATTTTGAAAATAGTGTATAATTTTAGTTTTATAATAAAAAAAATCCTGAATTAAGAAAAGTAAAAATACCAACGGTAAAATTATTTCACCACGTGTTTGGTTATGAAGTCAGGGATTTGATCCAGCTATGCTCTGCGCGTAGGTTGGTTGTGATGTTAAACCTCTTGTTTTCATGTATTTTCCATCAATGTTATGTCTATTTAAAATCAATGAATTCATAGCAAAAGATGTTCTTAATATTTATTTGCATCTTTTCAACTGTACTTTCTATATGGTAAAATAAAAAACATAGAAAACATTTGGATGTAATACTTCAACAAGAACACTAATTCGAAAACACTATTGCGGATGGGTAGGGGTGTTACTTTTTTGTTAAATGTTATAATATCGTCAAAAAGTTTTATATTTATTCTTAAAAAAGTCCATTAATTCACACAATTTTGTAGTTTAGCAGGTGGAAATTCGTTTTTTGTAAACTATGACTTATAGTTAATGCTAAATATTAAATTTTATTCTAAAATAATGTGGTAACCTATATTTTTTCAATCTTGTTTTATTGTGAGAACATAAATTGACGACAATAAAAGAGTGGCACAATTATATTTTTACAACTCTTTAAATCTCAGTTATGTGACTACCATAGTAAGATTTTTATCGGTTATATCGGTCGTATAGAAATCACGATTTCTTAACATTGTTGAAATTCAATTCATTTTATGTGTATTGCATAACTTTTCTTCAATATAAGTCCGTGTACTTAAGCTTGCTAACTACTGAAACTTTGCCAGTTTCAACTTGAATTCGTGATTATCTTCAGTTTCGACACAAGTTGAAATTAACAAAAGTGCATGTTGCGCAATGGGAAATAAAATCAAAACAAGGTAGGTGACCCTATGCTTAAATTTCATTTTTCATAGAGAATTTGTTTGTTGATTTTTTTTTCAGACAAATTTGCAAATATATCTATAATTGAGGACAAAAATCGCCGAAACTGGCGCAACAGCCTTTAAAGTGTAGCGTTCTGATTTAACATATTTTAACAAAAACATTTTATTTTATTTAACAATATATATAAGCATTTACACAAAATGTAAACTATAGAAACCTTTACGTTTTGTTTGTTACCAGTCTGGAGTTGATTCCAACGCATACTCATGACCGTGGGTTATTCGACAAAAATATTATTTAAAGACGTATTTTTAAATTAACATTTTCAACACTTATTACCCGATCATAATGCACTATGTGAGAACTTCCTAAAGATACCATACCTTTGTGGAAATAAATCAAATGCAACAGATATAACATTTCTAAAAAATATATAGAAACATTCACTAGGGCATAAATTCACAACAATTTTTTTTCCATATATGACATATTATAACCTGTTTTTATGCCCCCGGATCGAAAGATCGGGGGGTATATTGTTTTTGGCCTGTCTGTCATTGTATGTGTCCGTGTGTGTGTCCCAAAACTGTAACCTTTTTCATAACTTTTGCAATATTGAACGTAGCAACTTTATATTTGGCATGCATGTGTATCTCATGTAGCCGCACATTTTGAGTGGTAAAAGGTCAAGGTCATTCTTCAAGGTCAAATGTCAAAAATAAAATAAAAGCGGCGCATTAAGGGGCATTGTGTTTCTGACAAACACATCTCTTGTTTTACTTTTTGATTGTAAAAACTAAAATTTGATCATTATCCAATAGTCCTACAATTATGGTGTTTTGCCTGTAGCAGACGGATGATGGTTTTACCACTCCGCCTTCTTGTGTTAACAGAGAGGCAATCTTCTTTTTCCCCTTGCTGTCTGCCTGTATAACAGAGTTGGACGTGTGCCCACAGACAATAACCTGTCCGTACGTAGTAACGTGAACGGTATGTGGATGTTGAAGTGCAGGATCACTTAACTCGGACATAACTGTACCATCACTGGCCAGGGTGAGGAGTTTATGGTGGGAGTTGCTTGACACGTATAATTTGTCACCAGCGAAGCCAACGGCACACTTGTACACTGAATATCAATATGGTTTGAATTTTGAAAAAGGATAAATAAATATGATAAAGTTATCATAAGGATATTTATACAATCGGCCAATCGAGAAAAATACACATGCAACAAAATAATTGCGTATTTAGTGAATGCATATGTTAACTCATGTTCTTCAGTGATTACATAGAATTGTATTTTATACGGAAACCCTTTACCTGTGAATTTATCAGTGGTATCTTCGTACAGTTTTTTCACCTGTGTCCCCGTCATCGTGTACTGGTATAGTGCAGTACCTGAGGTGACATACAAGATATCCTTATGGTGGGCGATACCGTAACAACTGTGCGATAGTGGATGATTCGTGTCGACTCTCAGCTTCCCATTATTCAAACAGATAAACTGCAACGTATTTTTCTTCTTACTGCTATGAACTACACCCACTCTAAGTGGAGCAACCGAACATAGTGCATATGGAGAACCAGGCAAGGAGCTATGGCTGACCAGCTGGAACTGCCTGTCTAATAATTTTATTTTTTTGTTACTACAATCGGCAATAAGAATGTGGCCATCAGGAAGACAAAGAATGCTTCGAATAACACAAATTTGGGTGTCAATATTTAGCATTTTCACACAATGCTCTGTTTTTTACCAGTAAGAACAATATCTTGGTCTTGCTTATCACACGTCGGTAATAGCGGATTATCATAAACAATACTACCAAAACCTGGTAGCTTGGACAAATACTGTAAAATATCCGAGTCAGGTTGAAATATTAAAGTCAATTCGCTCTCTGACGAGTTTTCACAAAGAAAAGATTCCGAATCATTCCGATAGTTCGTCGTTTGTATTTTTCAAGTTTGTTACGGTGGTACTTAGGCGTTCTATATCTTTAACAAACGCAGAGTAATAAAAAATGTATAGTTTTCATAATAATCCTATACACGTGTTTATAAACAGGCTTTCACAAAAACAAACGTGGAAATCGATGCACGATAAACCCGTGTTTACCTTACCAAATACATTTACCAACGACACATGCGCAATATGTTGGCATCTATAGAGTCTATATATAAAGTACCATCAGACTAGCGAACGTCAAAGATACATTAGAAATGCATTACTTCTCTTGTGTCGACTCCTTCCTCATCCCGTTATAGATGTACGCTTCAAATTGTTTTTGTATAACGATGGTATTTTTACAGGGCGAAATGTGTTGAGGACAATATCAAAACAGCGCAAAAGCTTCTTTTGTATAACTGTTTAAGCCCAGAAACATTATAGAGCTCGGTAACGATGTTTCTGAAGATATGAACGATAACTGGTCTTTTTCCTAGATCAAGCGAATTGTTTTGGCTATGTCCGCTTTGTTAATATATGTGTGATCTGTGTGAAAGATCTTATTAATTCTGCAATAAGAGTATTTGATAAATGTTTACCTAGATAGATCTATGTAAATATGAAGAATGATCAACGGAAGAGGAATGGTTCGAGGCAATTAGCCAAAAATTAAGTACCTGATGCAATAGACGGCACACGTCATGATATTTTCATACCAACGGAAACTCAGGAGCAATATTTCTCCGGCCGAAAAAATAGCACTGTGTGCATTACAAGATTAATCGATAATAAAGCTAAAATTCGACATGTTGAGTCTGGATTTCAGAGCGATCAAAATGACGCTCAACATTTTTGATTAATGACCAGAATTCCAGAGGATTTGGAGTTTTCAGACGACAGGTATTTACTTTGAGATAGCATTTGTTCCAACGGTTATCCAGTTTTGACACCACTCTCAGTTGCGCAATTATGCCCAAACCAAGCTGACAACAATCTGCGTTGTAGACGATCGAGCCGATAACAAAGGAGGAGCAAACCATTTGTTGAACATGAAACTAGCCAGATCAATGGTAACATATGTGTCAGCAAAATATGGAGTGGAGACGAAAAACTTTCGCGTCGTCAATACACCTGCACTGCCTTGTTTGCAGGAGAGGCAACGATTTTATGTAAACTCGTAAATGTTATATGTATTTAAATTCACGAGGTTTACAATTTATTTAAAAACTATTTTATCACAACGTTATCGCTTTTCGGTAGATTGGCAAACTAAATATGTATGGTTATGGCCTTATGTAAACCCGTCACCGGTTTATGTATTGAATTTCGCCTGATTAACACTTATGTTGACAACAATTAATCACAACGTTATCGCTGTAGGGTAAATTGGTAAAATAAATGTTCAATTATCCAAAAACTGCTATCTTTCCTAGTTCATTTTCCACGTTCAAATTCGTGTATTACGTTCACAAGTTCAATTATAGAGCCTTTGATGTTTATCAAAATATAACGACAACGATTAAGTACGAAACAAGGATGCGTATTTGCCGACTAACAATATCAGAAAAACTATCAACTATTGCTTAATAATAATAAGAATAATAATAATATTATTATTTATTATTATTATTATCATTATTATTATTATTATTATTATTATAATTATTATTATTATTATTATAACAAGATAAACATATTGCCTGTATGTCATTATTTTGAAAACATGTCAATATTAAGGAGAAATACCCTCGATATGCCCCTTAAATGCAACAGTACATGCTACATTACTACAGATAACATTACAACAAGACCGGTGATTCTACGATTTATATCATTTTTGTATAGTGTATGCTTTTGTAATTGTATCATAGATAGAAAAAACAGAAAGTGCAGCAACAACCATTAACATACCGATGATTTAGCAGATCGCATGTTATGCAGCACAGCTGGCCATGGTCTTCGCAGAACAGTTCTAATTTCTTGTCAGCGTGTTCATTACACTTCTCGAGAAAGTCCTCCGTAACCTTCGAGACAGGCCACAAATTTAATTCCCCTCTCTCGTAGGTGGTGTGTTTTTTTAAACAGTTGTTTATGGAAATTTAAACATTGCTCACAATAAAACTTTGAACACAGTTTACAATAAAACAAGGCCTCGATTTGAATGTCTTCTTCTAGACATGATGAACAGCAGTAATCCACAAATACATCTGATCCTTTACTCGCCGTAGACTGGGTAGCCATGTTGTTGTCTTTTCACTGGCGTTTCTGAATAAGTTTAAACTCTTTCTATACTGCACTGTAGGTTTAATGTTTATGCACCTGTTTTGAAATTCTGATTGAATTTTAAACTTTGAATAAATGCCTTCACACAGGCGTTTTGCTGCAATAAATTAGTAAAGCTATAATAACTAAAAAGATGTGATATCCTTATTGAGTCTAAAGGTTCATATAGTCATATGACTTAAACGGTGAACTTCCCGTCTTGCTATCGTCGAACTATAAGATTGATAACCTGTTTGGTCTATAAATATACAGAGGACAACAATTTTCTTTCATTTTGTAGATGCAAAACGAAACGTTTCGGCCAATTTAGCAACATTAGACGATTTGGGCCACTTAAGCAAAATTAGACGATTTGCAATAACAGCATACAAAATACAACCAAACGTTATTTTTATGATATTTTCATTTGCCAACCTCAATGTATTTTAACGGTTTAATTAAATGGTACAAAAATGTATTCGTTTAATAAGTTTTGCTTATATATATATATATATATATATGTATGTATATACATGTGATATCTACCCAGCTCACCAGACACTTGCATTACATGTGTTAAGTTTAACTTTAAATAATCGTTTACAAAATTTCTCATGGATTCTTTCTAATTCCTTAGATTTAATATAGCCCCAAACTTCAGAAGAAGAGATTAAAATGGAACCAACAAATGCGTAAACAGATTGACAAAATATTTTGATTTAAATCATAGTCATGACATTTAGATAATAAAATATTCATTGTTTTTAATGCTGTACCCGTTAAGTTTCCTGATTCAATGTGGAACTCCCAGTATAATTAAAAACAGCTCAAAGATAGTTAAAATCATTCACAACTTGAACGGCATGTTCAATATAGGTCCACTTTTCATTCGGCAATAATCCGCATCTTTTCCGAAATACTGTATTTTTGTTTTCTCTGTATTAACTTTTAATATCAATAAATTGCAATAATAATGATGATTATCTAAATGATTTTTAATTCCATCGGGCGTTTTACCTACAATAGCCGTATCATCAGCAAATAAAAGTAAAATCAAGTCAATGTCATCAATATGCAATCCGGATTGTAAATCATTTTGTTAAAACAAGTAGAGATCTTCTACAAACAAAGAAAGTAATAAAGGGGCATAACTTCAGACTAGTCGGGAACCAGATTGCATCAGCACTAACCTGGTACCAGCCTGCATTAAGACTAGTCGGGTACCAAATTGCATCAACACAAGGTTTGTACATGTACCTGACTGCATTAAGCTATGCATATTGACAGGCCGGGTACCGGACTAATAAAGACAAGACGGGTACCAGAATGCGTTACGAAAAGCCGGCTAGCAGGCTGAAAAACGGCAAGCAGGGTACCGCAGTGCAAAAAATCGAATCAGGACTTGCAGCGATCTTGTCGATAATGATCATGCATCGACGTATACACTTTCTTGTTTTCATCTAACTTGTTTAGCTTTTGACATAATGTACAAAAAGATTTACTGTAACTTTTGTCGTCTTCAGCAAGTATCCCGTTACACTGAACACTATGCTTCTTCGCTAACATTTCAACATACTTCGTTTTATTGCCTGCTAACGTTTTTAAATATTCCACCATTTTAGCCGGGCTGTCGAAATTGGCGGAATCTATGTAGGAGTTTTCCGGAAGTAGCCTTTTATAGTCCGCACCACCTCGGACTACTTGTATGACGTCATAGTTATAATGTGCAAACAGCTTTTCTGTCACATAATCTTCGCAAATGGAATTTTCAAACGAAAAGTAGAAAAAGTAATGACTTAATGTTTGATTTATATCATCGGATTGGAATCTTGGAAGATGCAATCCCTCTTGACTGCATCCACCATATATATCGATCTCTAAACTGGCATTCTTTAATTCCTGAACATAGTCTTCCCTCCTTCCGGGTGTTCTGCAGTTACTGACAAACCATGCTACCAATTTAGTCTTATTCTTATAAATAGCGCTGTAATTTCGACTGTATGCATCAGAACGTCTCTCCAGAGTTCCGTATGGAAAGAATATATCGGCATCGTGCATGTAGGTCATGGACCAATTCATTGTGGAAGCCCATCCTTCAGCAAAATAAGGCTGGCCTAACCCGCCATAGTAGGATGGGGCTTCGAGGGTGAAAAATACCCAGGCTTGATCAGGGTTGCGTTTGTCAGGGGTAACAGGTGGTTGGTTTCCCAAGCCGCTCGAAATGGTAAAGATCACCGCGGCCGCAGTATCAAAAAGCTTCATGTCTGTCGAAGTATGACAGTTCCGGTATTCGCAATTCTGTAACGTCTTCTCTAGAATATGCTCTGTAAAATAAGAGAATACAAGTATGAATTGATCGCTTAATTCATATATGGTTGCGAGCTGCGTATTGCCGTATTTAATAAAGGATACCCTGTAGAATTTCATGCGACATATGCCACGAAGTATATGATTGTCAATGCGACAGTACATCAATCACTGAACAAAGAGCTGGATGTGAAACATATACAATTTTAAAGCGAAAATAATAATTCCTGACCTTTGAGCTTGAGCGACCTTGATCTTTTATTTAGCAGATTGTGTATGTTATATGGATGCATATTATTAATAATTGTAAGGCCTTACCAAGTTAAGAAAGCAAGCAATATTTTACTTTCTCCTTAAATTAAATTGTAACCTTGACCTTTATCTTAGAAGCATGGGAATTATACGCGACACAAGCCCGACCGATCTATATTGTTTGTGCCGATGTTCTGTATCCCAGATGAAATTTCAATGATTTGTAATATATATTCACTCAATTAAGTTTTGAATACACATACAGAATGCTACACAAAGATTTGGAAGATATTAGCATAGTGGTAATTAACTTTTTGTTTCATTAATTAACAAAAAAATATCGACGACCTAACTTATCTTTTTTAACGAAGTTAGTGAAAAAATAATAATTGTTTGGCCTTACTGTGTGCGATATTGGAAAGCAGTGAAAACAAAGTCTCAATGATCATTGGAAATCCATTAATACACTTTCTTTATTTATTCAATCGTAAACAGTTAATAAACATTTCGATTATCGATACAATTGTAACAATTATTATTGGCACTTAACAATTCTTTAATTACAATCTCCGGCATATCCGCTCTTCGTACCATTAAATAACATCAGATATATATTTATTACATGCAATTCAACTTCAACATTTATAATTACAAAGAGTCTTCCAATAAGTCTAAGATGTTTTTTTTATCAAAATTTATCAGAACTTTCACTTTATAAAAACTTAAAGTCTCTATAACGCTAAAAATCAACGAAGATGTCGTAAAGTATGTCGTAAAATAAAGTTAACACTTAAACAATCAGTGTTCCTAATAGCAATAGCCACACTTCCAATGCTAGATGAGGTACGATTACATAGGGTTTTTTTTTAGATACAAAATGCTCGTTTTTATTTATGTGTGAACACAATAAATCCATGCTAATTTCCTGCGAATATATTTATTCATACGACACACGAACACTAAAATGGTACCATGTTAAAACCATAATAAAAACGAGCATTTTGTATCCACAAACATCTATTTTACCAGACCACATCTGGCGTTGAAATTTCGGCAATTGTCATAAGGAACAATGATTTTTAATTATTTAGCTTTATTTTACGAAATATTGTACGAAATTTTCGTTGATTTTGAGAAGTACGTTACTATGTTCTTGTTTGTTGTTTACTTGAGAAATATTTTTCTGTGCATATATGAACAGATTCATCATTTACATAATATACTACAAACCTTGATAAAATTGAGAGGTTGTTTTGTTTTTTTCCATATTGTTGATATATTTTGTTTTTTAATTTATTGTGACACAATACATAGAATATATGGTTGATGACTCTTCATATCATGTGATATCAGACTCGTCCAATATGGCGTGTGAAAAGGCTCAGTAAGCCTCGCCTTTTCCTACGCCATATCAGCCTCGTCTGATATCACTTGATATCAAAAGTCACCAAACATAAATTCTATATTTATACATTTGGATAAAAACAGCATAATTGAGCGTTGACTGTTTTACAGAACACGCACTTAATTACATTTTTGAAGTCATATTAATTATCTTGACTAAAATGAACTTACTTTTATCTTAATATTGGTCAAATTATGGTTTAGTTATTATATTGTCCAGACAGTGAAATAGCTTAGCATGAAAGGAAATCAATTGATTATCTTCAGAATATATATCGGTATAAAAACGGAATAAATGTAGAAAAGATCAGTTGTGTGATGAGAAATATGTTCTGTACTTCTCTGTAAACAAAATCGAAGACATAAGGGAACCAGATGTGAGATCGAGATTTATGTAGCCAACAATAGCATAACTATTTCGCTCTGTCGTATTGTTCTCTCGCGTTGTCTTTTGTGCATAAGTTTGGCTGTAATAATAAACCATTACATTTCGAACGTATTTGTTTACGTATCTTTCAAAGCCTAATGTTAATATACTATCCACGGCTTTAGTGTTCTTTGAATATGCGATAAATCATAAACCTATCGTATGTCACATGCGTATTCATTTTCGAGAGGTCAATAGACATGTCGCTTGAAAAGCAGCTATTATTAATAATCAGTACAGTTAACTTTATTTTAAAGCATGTTTTGTAAGGCAGTGTCGCATTCCTTGCGTTAGGCAAACAGATTGAAATGTGATACATCGTACACATTTGAAGTACAATTTGAAGTAATTAGTGTGTGACGAAAGTTGATCGATCGAAATAACGCGTAAGTTTTGGAACGTGGGGTTAACAGTTTCTACACCTGAACCGGGCTTGTTTGTTTATGTTGAAGTTGTATGTTTTATACAAAGCCGCTTTCATTTACTACAATGATTGTTCGAATAACTAAAAACAGTTTTCCCCTTTATTGATCCAGCATAATTTATTCCCACACAACCCACTCCTCCCAGAAAAAAAGGCTGAAAGCCGCGTTCTCGAGCAATAAAGAACTTTTCGTCCGAAAAAATTTCAAGCAATATTTATTAAAGCCACAAATGGTAAAGCCATGGATAGATTGGATTTAATGTCTTTTCGAAGCATCGATTTTGGAAGATTTTGATCCGATATCTGGTAGACATACAACCAAATGCATTTTTGACGAAGAGATCTCAACTATTATTTGGAGCAATATGTGTATTTCGATCATTTCGTAGTTTAGGCTCATAGGAGTTTTTCACAAATCAACATGCATTGAACAACTTATCATTTAGTATATTTTTAACCCCATTCTTACTATTTTAACTTAGACTATCGCATCGGACTTTTGGGTTCAAACATATGTGTTCGATGCTTTTAACAATGATATATATACTTGTTATATGAACATAGAGCACGTAAATAAAACTTTTGCCCTTAATACTTATCACATCATTTTTGGGCTTGTTACACCATTAAAAAATGTCCGTCAAAGAAATATACAGCTATTATATATGTAAAATTACCTGTCATCCAAGATGGCTTGTTGAACCAAAGAATTTTCTTATTATTGTCCCGTTGGGTTGACGTTGAGGATACGTCTATTAATGACGTATTCTGTCCTGGTGATTCAGATCGCATCGTTGTTACCGCGCCGAATCCCAACGGAACACTGGATGTTGGGGGAGGCGACCCGGTTGATTCCAGGCCGGACAATGCCAAAGTTGACCAATTAAAATGGTCAATGTATGAGATCATATCCCGGATAACTGTTCCATTTTCTTTGGGTCTGAAAACTGTCACCACCAATATGTTGTAGTTTGTATACTGCAAAGTGTAGCAAAACACCACCAAGCACATGATCAAAAGCACCGAGAAGCAACGAAAATTCTTCGATTTATATATTGACGTTTCAAAAGTTCCACTTTTACTTTTAGCGCCCATTATATTTCGCACAAAACTGCCCCTGTAAATATCGAGTGAAATCTTCCTACAGTTTATCAACTCAAAATCACTATTCTGTGCTATCCTAGATAATGTTCACATATATATTTTATTAAATCAAATGGTAGAATGAGCCTCATAGTTAATGGGCAATTATGGGCGGCTCGCTTCAAAGTAGATCGATATGTAAATAGTCCTACGTAAAACTCGATACACTGTGCACAAATGGTCTAAATTTTCGAAACTTATACAGACATATGGACACATCTCTGTTAAATTCAAAAGCGAATGTGCTATCTACCAACAAACATTTTTACTTGCAAATTTGACTAAACAAATTTAAAGGCACTTCTTTATTTTTATGTAATACGACACAATAGCAGTTGGCATTTAAAACATAAACGATAATTTTCATTAAAAATGCTCGTCAATTTATGTCGTTTCAACAGTCGAGAACTCCAATTGTTATTTGATAGTTACGGTTACATCATAACAACTTAAATAGTCAAGGTTATATTAATTAATCCGTGAACACGATGTCACGTAATTACCCATTGTTCGTTGATAACACACAGTAACAACCAAAGTTCATTTCTGTTTTCATCGAGATTTATTTCTGTCGAATATTTCTGTTAACAAAACGCGTGTTAATGTACACGAAATACAATTTTACAGCGTGGCAGCCAACATGGCTGCCACGTCAAGAAGACGTGACAACTCTCCAAATTCTTTTCAAATCTAACCGCATAATCCCCACTACTAACTAAAACACTGCATTTTATCCCCAGGTTAATTTACATAAAATCTACTTGTAATTTCCATTGGTCACCAAGGTCTGGGCTTATTACGGATTGGTTGACTTATTAGAATGTTCTAGAAGGAACAATCTATTCATGTATTTACTTGCTTGCCATATGCACTAAAATCTAATCAATTTATATTGGTTTAGAATAATCCCGTTACGTTCGTCAGTACTATAACTTTTGTACCCCAGACAACAGGTGACCTTTTCATCTTTGCTGTTTGTTGACCATGCGTGTTACTTATAATCTCGTATCTATATGCTGACTCTGGACTCATTGTGTTCTTATTTGGATTTAATCTTAAATCAGGTCTGACTTTCCATTTTATTGATTCCAATTATACCCCAGCCTGAGTGTAAACGTATTTGCGTTCTTACTTTAAATAAATCTTAAATCAGGTCTTAGTTTTGCAAATACCTCCCTGGATGTATTATTAAATTCTCAAACTTCATCTTAACATTGCATATACATATTATTGAAATATCCCATTATTAATTTCCATCATAAGAATAAACTCATGAGAATAAACGATATGTTAAAAGCTGTTACATGACACAACTTTCCCCTTATTTTATTTTTTTAAATATTTTATGATATTCAAAAAAATATTTATGATTTAAAAAAAAAAATTATTATTATTATTTTACAAGCGTCTCTGCTGAAATAGATAACATAAGTTATGTTACACAATATAAATGTCAATCGGTATGTAGCGGAGTACATCATCTGTTGGTCGTTGGCCTTCAATACGTCTGGTGTCGTCCATGTAGTGTTGAAGTCGTCACGTGGCGAATACGATGTTTATTTAATGTCATTGCCGCCGTCCTGAAGATAAGCCGATTGTAGGTTCGTCCGTGGCGATTGGAATGCGTTTGTTGATTCAGCTCTGCTTTCCGATGTTTAACTTGCGTCGTCGATTGTCGTTTCCGTTGTATTCATCGCTGTTGTTGTTTTCGTTGTCGTTTGTACTTTTGTTGATTGCCCCAGCGTCTTCATTTCTCTCGGGACATTAAGATCTTTGTCCATAATGCTCACGAGGTATTAACTATAGCAGTGTTCTCCTTGATGTCTTAGGCCTCGGAAGTATCATTCCAAATGCGTTATCTACGCACGTCAAACAGTTAAACGGCTGCATCTACTCTATAGTGTTTAACGTCACAAGTATTGTGTCCAGTGTTGCGTCACTTGGTGTCCTTCGAAATCTTCTGGCGTTGGTCCTCTTTTAGCGATAGAACCAGGTATTCACTTTGAGAGTAAACGCCGTGATGTTCCATCCTAATCATGTTGTTTGTTTCTTCTATTCGTTGAGGAAGGCGTTGTCTCGCGAAGTCGCTCTTCTTCGGCGTTGTCTTCAAATCTCGATCTTTCATCTGCGTTGTGGTGACACAAGTATCAGTTGTTCAAAATCATGGCAAACATTTATAAATATCCCCTAAAGTTCCTCTTAAATACCGTCATGACAACTTAATAGAACGCCTTAGTAAATACAACCTTTATTACACCAATTACTATCGAAACACTCCTTTAAACATTACATAACAGCTCGATATTTTACGTACGTGCTATCAGTAAATTTGTGACAGGTATGCGCTACTTTATTTACCTAGGGTATTGCACTTTAAACAGACGTATCGCGTTCGTATCTTAAAATCACTAATCTCCCGTGTATCATTATGCACTTAATGACATTTTCTATCGACATATGTACCTGGGCGCTCTTAAATACGCGCGTCGCTCTAAACAATTGTGAAATTTTTTATGAAAAGGGCAGACTTTTTTATATATGCATTCATAATACCAGAACATTTATCGGTATACTTCAAATTTCAAGTCTTGTTCTCCTAATGAACTAATCCCATAAATCTAATACAATAAGTATTCTTCCACCATGAGTAAATGGTAGGCTTCCATCATTTCGCAAATGATAGGCTCTCATAAACCTCTATGTACCTTATAGAGTTTATTCAATAACAGAAATTTAATGCGCATATATCAGTATATTTTAACTGCACAGTATTCGTGACAGAACACATTAAATTCTTACTTAAAATTACTCAAGACCTTCAATATTACCGATACTCTACATACATTTGCAATAAACACAATTACGTATACACATATTTACATAATATTTTTTGTGTGTGTCTGCCCTATTCATATTCGCAATCAACATTATTTTTCTTATTACTGTGCTTACCCTAGTTATTTCTTTATTCTATTAATGTATAAAACCATATACAATTAGTAAAGTATACTGATTTTTTGTGTACCTCTCTAAGTTACCATTTATGTGCAGTTTTCTATTTCATATCTTATATAAAATGATGTCAAAATCGGATATTCTCTAATGTTTATTCCTACCTTATAAGTTCCTTTAATATAATATCAAAATATTAAACTGCCTTCAAAAATCCTTAATTATAAAAATGTTAACGCCTCATATATCCGTATTCCTATAATGTCAAATTAATGAAACATTCTTCAAATATTCTCATTTCCTCATACGTTCTAATTTCATGACGACTTGCTAAAATATCAACAATTTAAAAAAATACCATCAATTACAAATGTATTTATATTATGCAAAAATGTTTCCGTACATAATTATATATTCTAATAATACAAAAAATATAGAAAATTCTTTAAATACCCTCAATTATCTGTGCGCATTTAATTTCAGTATTTCTATAACTCATAAAATTATGTAAATTTCAAATACTTTCTTATTCATTTATTTTATTCTCAATTTACCGATATTTTAGAAAAAATACTGATCAATGAATAACTGCATTGATTTTGATACTTGCATAATTTCGCCCTACACGATTAATTATTTCTTTAACACCTAACTACGTAAAATTCTTTAAAACAATTCTTAAAAATTTCGTTGTCATGACGCCTTTTACTTTTTATTTCTTACTTTAAAACATTTGTAATAAACCCCTGTTTGTCATAATTTATGTAAACACTGACCGTTTTCCATGTCGCGTTGGTTTTCTTTATTCCGTTGGCCTGTGATTCTGTATAGTGTTGTGTGTACTCCGTTTTCCAATGTTTTTCAATGTTCGTCCTGAAGTCAAGGCAACCATAAAATGTACTGTGTCACGTAATTACCCATTGTTCGTTGATAACACACAGTAACAACCAAAGTTCATTTCTGTTTTCATCGAGATTTATTTCTGTCGAATATTTCTGTTAACAAAACGCGTGTTAATGTACACGAAATACAATTTTACAGCGTGGCAGCCAACATGGCTGCCACGTCAAGAAGACGTGACAACTCTCCAAATTCTTTTCAAATCTAACCGCATAATCCCCACTACTAACTAAAACACTGCATTTTATCCCCAGGTTAATTTACATAAAATCTACTTGTAATTTCCATTGGTCACCAAGGTCTGGGCTTATTACGGATTGGTTGACTTATTAGAATGTTCTAGAAGGAACAATCTATTCATGTATTTACTTGCTTGCCATATGCACTAAAATCTAATCAATTTATATTGGTTTAGAATAATCCCGTTACGTTCGTCAGTACTATAACTTTTGTACCCCAGACAACAGGTGACCTTTTCATCTTTGCTGTTTGTTGACCATGCGTGTTACTTATAATCTCGTATCTATATGCTGACTCTGGACTCATTGTGTTCTTATTTGGATTTAATCTTAAATCAGGTCTGACTTTCCATTTTATTGATTCCAATTATACCCCAGCCTGAGTGTAAACGTATTTGCGTTCTTACTTTAAATAAATCTTAAATCAGGTCTTAGTTTTGCAAATACCTCCCTGGATGTATTATTAAATTCTCAAACTTCATCTTAACATTGCATATACATATTATTGAAATATCCCATTATTAATTTCCATCATAAGAATAAACTCATGAGAATAAACGATATGTTAAAAGCTGTTACATGACACAACTTTCCCCTTATTTTATTTTTTTAAATATTTTATGATATTCAAAAAAATATTTATGATTTAAAAAAAAAAATTATTATTATTATTTTACAAGCGTCTCTGCTGAAATAGATAACATAAGTTATGTTACACAATATAAATGTCAATCGGTATGTAGCGGAGTACATCATCTGTTGGTCGTTGGCCTTCAATACGTCTGGTGTCGTCCATGTAGTGTTGAAGTCGTCACGTGGCGAATACGATGTTTATTTAATGTCATTGCCGCCGTCCTGAAGATAAGCCGATTGTAGGTTCGTCCGTGGCGATTGGAATGCGTTTGTTGATTCAGCTCTGCTTTCCGATGTTTAACTTGCGTCGTCGATTGTCGTTTCCGTTGTATTCATCGCTGTTGTTGTTTTCGTTGTCGTTTGTACTTTTGTTGATGGCCCCAGCGTCTTCATTTCTCTCGGGACATTAAGATCTTTGTCCATAATGCTCACGAGGTATTAACTATAGCAGTGTTCTCCTTGATGTCTTAGGCCTCGGAAGTATCATTCCAAATGCGTTATCTACGCACGTCAAACAGTTAAACGGCTGCATCTACTCTATAGTGTTTAACGTCACAAGTATTGTGTCCAGTGTTGCGTCACTTGGTGTCCTTCGAAATCTTCTGGCGTTGGTCCTCTTTTAGCGATAGAACCAGGTATTCACTTTGAGAGTAAACGCCGTGATGTTCCATCCTAATCATGTTGTTTGTTTCTTCTATTCGTTGAGGAAGGCGTTGTCTCGCGAAGTCGCTCTTCTTCGGCGTTGTCTTCAAATCTCGATCTTTCATCTGCGTTGTGGTGACACAAGTATCAGTTGTTCAAAATCATGGCAAACATTTATAAATATCCCCTAAAGTTCCTCTTAAATACCGTCATGACAACTTAATAGAACGCCTTAGTAAATACAACCTTTATTACACCAATTACTATCGAAACACTCCTTTAAACATTACATAACAGCTCGATATTTTACGTACGTGCTATCAGTAAATTTGTGACAGGTATGCGCTACTTTATTTACCTAGGGTATTGCACTTTAAACAGACGTATCGCGTTCGTATCTTAAAATCACTAATCTCCCGTGTATCATTATGCACTTAATGACATTTTCTATCGACATATGTACCTGGGCGCTCTTAAATACGCGCGTCGCTCTAAACAATTGTGAAATTTTTTATGAAAAGGGCAGACTTTTTTATATATGCATTCATAATACCAGAACATTTATCGGTATACTTCAAATTTCAAGTCTTGTTCTCCTAATGAACTAATCCCATAAATCTAATACAATAAGTATTCTTCCACCATGAGTAAATGGTAGGCTTCCATCATTTCGCAAATGATAGGCTCTCATAAACCTCTATGTACCTTATAGAGTTTATTCAATAACAGAAATTTAATGCGCATATATCAGTATATTTTAACTGCACAGTATTCGTGACAGAACACATTAAATTCTTACTTAAAATTACTCAAGACCTTCAATATTACCGATACTCTACATACATTTGCAATAAACACAATTACGTATACACATATTTACATAATATTTTTTGTGTGTGTCTGCCCTATTCATATTCGCAATCAACATTATTTTTCTTATTACTGTGCTTACCCTAGTTATTTCTTTATTCTATTAATGTATAAAACCATATACAATTAGTAAAGTATACTGATTTTTTGTGTACCTCTCTAAGTTACCATTTATGTGCAGTTTTCTATTTCATATCTTATATAAAATGATGTCAAAATCGGATATTCTCTAATGTTTATTCCTACCTTATAAGTTCCTTTAATATAATATCAAAATATTAAACTGCCTTCAAAAATCCTTAATTATAAAAATGTTAACGCCTCATATATCCGTATTCCTATAATGTCAAATTAATGAAACATTCTTCAAATATTCTCATTTCCTCATACGTTCTAATTTCATGACGACTTGCTAAAATATCAACAATTTAAAAAAATACCATCAATTACAAATGTATTTATATTATGCAAAAATGTTTCCGTACATAATTATATATTCTAATAATACAAAAAATATAGAAAATTCTTTAAATACCCTCAATTATCTGTGCGCATTTAATTTCAGTATTTCTATAACTCATAAAATTATGTAAATTTCAAATACTTTCTTATTCATTTATTTTATTCTCAATTTACCGATATTTTAGAAAAAATACTGATCAATGAATAACTGCATTGATTTTGATACTTGCATAATTTCGCCGTACATGATTAATTATTTCTTTAACACCTAACTACGTAAAATTCTTTAAAACAATTCTTAAAAATTTCGTTGTCATGACGCCTTTTACTTTTTATTTCTTACTTTAAAACATTTGTAATAAACCCCTGTTTGTCATAATTTATGTAAACACTGACCGTTTTCCATGTCGCGTTGGTTTTCTTTATTCCGTTGGCCTGTGATTCTGTATAGTGTTGTGTGTACTCCGTTTTCCAATGTTTTTCAATGTACGTCCTGAAGTCAAGGCAACCATAAAATGTACTGTGTCACGTAATTACCCATTGTTCGTTGATAACACACAGTAACAACCAAAGTTCATTTCTGTTTTCATCGAGATTTATTTCTGTCGAATATTTCTGTTAACAAAACGCGTGTTAATGTACACGAAATACAATTTTACAGCGTGGCAGCCAACATGGCTGCCACGTCAAGAAGACGTGACAACTCTCCAAATTCTTTTCAAATATAACCGCAGAATCCCCACTACTAACTAAAACACTGCATTTTATCCCCAGGTTAATTTACATAAAATCTACTTGTAATTTCCATTGGTCACCAAGGTCTGGGCTTATTACGGATTGGTTGACTTATTAGAATGTTCTAGAAGGAACAATCTATTCATGTATTTACTTGCTTGCCATATGCACTAAAATCTAATCAATTTATATTGGTTTAGAATAATCCCGTTACGTTCGTCAGTACTATAACTTTTGTACCCCAGACAACAGGTGACCTTTTCATCTTTGCTGTTTGTTGACCATGCGTGTTACTTATAATCTCGTATCTATATGCTGACTCTGGACTCATTGTGTTCTTATTTGGATTTAATCTTAAATCAGGTCTGACTTTCCATTTTATTGATTCCAATTATACCCCAGCCTGAGTGTAAACGTATTTGCGTTCTTACTTTAAATAAATCTTAAATCAGGTCTTAGTTTTGCAAATACCTCCCTGGATGTATTATTAAATTCTCAAACTTCATCTTAACATTGCATATACATATTATTGAAATATCCCATTATTAATTTCCATCATAAGAATAAACTCATGAGAATAAACGATATGTTAAAAGCTGTTACATGACAACGAATTAGATTAGCAACTTTCTCAACACGAACAGCTAACCAAACAGAAAGCTCCCAAAAGTATATACCATGCGTATTGGGATTGTCCTACTAATGGTACAATTTTCTTTTGAAGCGTCTACGGCGTGAATTCTTCAAAGTGTTTTATGAACAATAATTATTAATGTTTTTGTTTTTGTCTCTGAAAATATCTACCATCGAAAAGAGAGAATATATTATTATTATCATTATTTTTATTGTATTATTCTTTTTTCAACACATTTGATTTCACGATTGCATACAATTACATGTATAATATGAAAAATAACGCAATAACACAAAAATGTTATGCAACCAGAAATGAAATAAAAACATGCAGCACATCTTTAGTTTAGTTCTTGAAATCTAAAGTTATTACTTTATAATAGGTACTTCGAAATAGCATATAAAACGTATCATCAATTTTACAAAGAAATGTTGTATAGATGGGTGATGTTATTGTAAAGTGTTGAATATTGACAACGTTTGGACTATTAAATTTGTTACAAAAAAACTTTTTACCACTAGTGTTGGCTGAAAAAAATATGGCTGATTGAAAATTACTAGCGTTGCCTTTATTATAGTGATATTATGAGCATTTTTAGTTCACCTGATTGCTCAGGTGAGCTTTTGTGACCGGTCTTTGTCCGTCGTATGTCCGCCCGTCCGTCCGTTAACATTTGTTCGTAAGCACTCTTTAGGCCACACTTCTTGTCCCATCTTCATGAAACTTGGTTAGAAGCTTTGTCCCAATGAAATCGAGTTCGAAACTGGGTTGTGTCGGGTCAAAAACTAGGTCACTAGGTCAAAAAAAAACAACTTGTTAACACCGTAGAAGTCACATTTCATGCCCAATCTTCATGTAACTTTGTCAAAATGTTTGTCTTAATAATATCTTGGTTTAGTTCAAAAGTGGTTCCGATCCGTTGAAAAACATGGCCGCCAGTTGGCGGGGCAGATTTCCTTATTTGGCTATAGAGAAACCTTGTAAACACTCTTGAAGTCACAATTTTTGCCCAATCATCATGAAAGTTGGTCAAAACATTGGTTCACTTAATGTCTCGGACGAGTTCGAAAATGGTCAAAATCGGTGAAAAAACATTGCCGCCAGTTGGCGGGGCATTTTTCTCTATATGTATATAGTGGCAGTTTTCCCTATTTGCCTATAGAGAAACCTTGTAAACACTCTAGAAGTCACATTTTTTGCCAAATCATCATGAAAGTTGGTCAAAACATTGGTTTTATTGATATCTCGGACGAGTTTGAAAATGGTCGGGATCGGTGAAAAAACATGGCCGCCAGTGGGCGGGGCATTTTAGTCCAATATGTATATAGTGAAAACATGTGAACAAAGTAGAAGTCACATTTGTGGCCCAATTTTCATGAAATTTGCTCAGAACATTTGTTTCCTTGATACGAGAGTTGAGTTAAAAAATGGTTCCGGTCAGTTGAATAACATGGCTGCTGGGAGGGGGGTGGACAGTTTTCTCGTTATGCCCCCCCCCCCCTTTTCGAAGAAGAGGGGGTATATTGTTTTGCTCAAGTCGGTCCGTCCGTCCACCAGATAGTTTCCGGATGATAACTCAAGAGCGCTTATGCCAAGGATCATGAAACTTCATAGGTACATTGATCATGACTCGCAGATGACCCCTATTGATTTTCTGTTCACTAGGTCAAAGGTCAAGGTCACGATGACCCGAAATAGTAAAATGGTTTCCGGATGATAATTAAGAACGCTTATGCCTAGGATCATGAAACTTCATAGATATATTGAGCATGACTCGCAGATGACCCCTATTGATTTTCACGTCACTATGTAAAAGGTCAAGGTCACGGTGACCCAAAGCAGTAAAATGGTTTCCGGATGATAACTCAAGAACGCTAATGCCTAGGATCATGAAACTTCATAGATACATTAATCATGACTCGCAGATAAACCCTATTGATTTTCAGGTCACAATGTCAAAGGTCAAGGTCACGATGACCCGAAATAGTAATATGGTTTCCGGATGATAACTCAAGAACGCTAAGGCCTAGGATCAAGAAACTTCATAGGTTCATTGATCATGACTCGCAGATGATCCTTATTGATTTGCAGGTCACTAGGTCAAAGGTCAAGGTCACCGTGACCCGAAATAGTAAAATGGTTTCCAGTTGATAACTCAATAACGCTTTTGACTAGGATCATGAAACTTCATAGGTACAATGATCATGACTCGCAGATGACCCCTATTGATTTTCAGGTCACTAGGTCAAAGGTCAAGGTCACTGTGACCTGAAATAGTAAAATGGTTTCTGGATGATAACTCAAGAACGCTTATGCCTAGGTTCATGAAACTTCATTGGTATATTGATCATGACTCGCAGATGACCCCTATTGATTATCAGGTCACTAGGTCAAAGGTCAAGGTCACAGTGCCAAAAAAGGTATTCACACAATGGCTGTCAATGTCACGGTGACTCAACTTAGAAAAATGGTTTCCGGATGATAACTCAAGAATGCTTACGCCTAGGATCATGAAACTTCATAGGTACATTGATCATTACTCGCAGATGAAAAAATGATGAAACTTGACCAGTATTTTTTTTCTGGACAATATCTAGGTCAAGTTTGACATTTGGTAAAGATTGAATAAACCGACTCCTTTCAGGTGAGCGAACTAGGGCCATCTTGGCCCTCTTGTTCACTGTTGAATTGAGCTGAAAAGAATAAACAGGTCAAAAGAGTTAGTTAAAATGTGGTTACTGACCAATTATCTGCAACTCATCTTGCTACCAGCTGTTTATAAAAATATATTTTATATTCGATATTTTACGTGGCTGGTGAGTCTTGTAGGCAGAAATGATTCGTAAAACAAAATTTTGTCTTCGTGTCGTATAAACAAATCTGCACTAAAACTAAATTTAGTATCACATCGTACATGCATGATCCGTTGTCAAACGAAAGTACGGTTGATATTCAAATGCATTTTTTCTCTTTCGGGATATTGTTTTTGTATGTTCATGCTGCATTAACAAATATAAGTGTATATGAAGTGAAAACAACAAAAATAAACAACGGTTGCGGTAGACACCTATAAACTGCTAGATGCCCATAATATCATTTTAAAGAAGAAACTACATCTGTATCATTCTGCTCAATGTGTTCCAGAGAGATTGCCACCAAATTGAATTTTTGTTGTACCTTCATTCAATATGAAAGCATACTTAAGTACTGAATTTTAACATTGTTTTGAATAATTATAATAAGTCATTATTATTTAAAGGCGTTTGGTATGATTACAGGATATTTATGTAGACTTCTATTATTAACCTTGTTCACTTATTTACATTTCAACAAATAATATCTCGAGATTATACGATTTTTATATGTGTTAAATTGTAATATATTGATAAAAATGTGTTACAAAAAAACAAAATAGGCAAGAAAAATTATACATTTGAGACGAATTATATAAAATGTAGCAGACAAATTCGCGCCCCGAGCCAATTGTGACAAAGATATTCGTTAAAATGATCCGTAAAACAAAATTGTGTCTGTGTGCCGTATGAGCGAATCTGCACTTAAACGACATTATGATTCACTTTGTACATGCATGATATAAATGCTGGCGAATTCGACTGTACAGCCTTTTTCGATTTCAGAACTAAATATCTGGCTTATTTCGCATTTTTCGACACATGTTCTTCTTAACTTTTATTTTAATTTATATTGAAATATATGTACATGTATAATAAGTTTTTTACACATTTTGTACAAATTCATAAATATTTGACAAAATCGTATAATCTCGCTTAAAATTAATCAAAATTTTCAATTAAAGCGGTTGAAGTTGATGATGCATGTGTACATAGTTACATAATACATACGTCTGATTTATATAAAGACTTTAAAGCGGGTATATACGATCTTGTCAAATATTTATTAATTAATATAAAATGTGTAAAAACTTATTATACATATATTTCAATATAAACTAAAATAAAAGTTAAGAAGAACATGTGTCGAAAAATGCTAAATAAACCAGATATTTAATTCTGAAATCGAAAAAGGCATTTTGTTGTATGATAGGTCGAATTTTAGATCGTTACCAATTAAGAGGCCACAATTTTCATCCACCGTGGTGCAGCAACACTGCACATTCAGGCTTGGTGATGGCATTTAAAACTCATTAGCTCACCTGGCCTCCTTTATCATGTAGTGTATGTCGTCAATTTTTAGCTTGTTATCCCCCGCCATAGGCGGAGGGATATTGTTTTGGCGTTGTCCGTCCATCCGTCCGTCCGTCCGGCACTTTTGTGTCCGGAGCCATATCGTGGAAGTGCTTTCGCGGATTTCATTGAAACTTTGTATGAGTATATATATGGATAAGAGGATGATGCACGCCAAATGGCATTGTACACCATCGAATAATAACGGAGTTATGGCCCTTTGTATTTTGAAAAATTTGCTTGTTTCCACTATATTGTCCAATCTTGATCAAACTTAATCAGAATGTTTATCTGGGAAATATCTTGGCAGAGGTTCAAACTGGATCAAGTGAGTTCAAAAACTTGGTCACCGGGTTAAATCTTTGGAAAACCTTGTGACCCTCTAGACGACGCATTATGACTCAATCTTGATGAAACTTGGCCACAATTGTTATCTTTACAATATTTAGGCTGAGTTTGAACCTATGTCATGTGCATCTATAATCAAGGATACCACGTCAAGTTTCAAAAAACCTTACGCACCATTGGTGCAAAAAGGTACCATGTGACATTGAAATGAGAAGGCACATGGTACCTTTTTGCACCGATGGGGCAATTATTGCTCTAGAGGCCACATTTATAACTCACATTTGATGAAATGTGTTTGGAATGTTTGTCTTAATATTTTCATTGCTGAGTTTGAATCTTGGTCACCTGCATCCAAAAAATGGTCAAATCTTAGAAAAACCTTAATAACGCTCTATAGGACACCTTTCTTTCTGAATCTTGATAAAACTGGGTAAGAATGTTTTTGTTGGCCATATCTAGGCTGAATTGAAAAGGGTCACATGCGTGTAAAAATTAAGTCACAAGTCAAATGTGGACCCGTAAATTTCATATCAGATGAGTTTTTAGCTCACCTGGTGAGCTTATGTGACCGTGTGATGTCCGGCGTCCGTATGTGCGTGTGTGCGTGCGTGTGTCCGTCAACATTTTGTTTGTGTAGACAGTTTTCATCCAATCTTTATGAAATTTGGTCAGAATGTTTATCTGGATAAAATCTGGGTTGGGATTGTATTTGGGTCATCTGGGGTCAAAAACTAGGTCACTAGGTCAAATAATAGAAAAACCTTGTGTAGACAATAGAGGTCGCAGTTTTCATCCAATCTTTATGAAATTTGGTCAGAATGTTTATCTTGATGAAATCTGGGTTGGGATTGTATTTGGTAATCTGAGGCCAAAAACTAGGTCACTAGGTCAAATAATTGAAAAACCGTCAACAATTTGTTTGTGTAGACGGTAGAGGTCGCAGTTTTCATCCAAGCTTTATGAAATTTGATCAGAATGTTTATCTTAATAAAATCTGGGTTGGGATTGTATTTGAGTCATATGAGGTCAAAAACTAGGTCACTAGGTCAAAAACTAGGTCAAATAATAGAAAAACCTTGTGTAGACAATAGAGGTCGCAGTTTTCATCCACTCTTTATGAAATTTGGTCCAAATGTTTATCTTGATGAAATCTGAGTTGGGATTGTATTTGGTTAGTCAGGTGAGCGATTCAGGGCCATCATGGCCCTTTTGTTTAGAATTTCTCAAAAGTAAAACAACTTCGTTTCTAACGGTTCGGAATTTGACCAGTGCGTTTCAGTATTAACTTTTTTGGCTTTCCGATACAATCTTTTTCGTTTCCGAATCTTGTTCTTGATATTAGAGTTCATCTATGGAAGATCATTAGAGCGTATACTTACAATTTTATTTGGAATGCATTCATTAGCAGTTTGTAAGATAGCATTTGATATATTCTCAGCATAAGTATCTATGTCGTCATTTTTTTATAAGTTCCCAATCAATCATTGATAATAAACAGCGTAATTTATTATAATCCCCAAGGTTGTTACGCCATATGTGTCGAAAGTAAGCATTTGAAATAGGCTTTTTGTAATTTAAAATTCCAATTATGGGGCAGTGGTAACGGATGTTTTAATCCAATATCGGTTCTCCTACTTCTGACATAAGTATATTACTTTGATTACTTACAAATAGCAAGTCGATGTTTGAAGAAGACGATTCGTAAAATGTGTAGGTTCATTGATAATTTGTGTTAAGTTAAATTGCAGACAGAGATCGTGTATTTTACGCCAAGAAACTGGGCAGAGGATATTTAAGTTAAAATCGCCCGTTATAATTATGTCCTTTATATTTGTATCTGACGCTAGTCAAAATGAGTCTTCTATGGCTTTGAAATAAGAACTATTTGCACTTGGAGGTCTATAAAAGACTCCGAAAAAAATTGATTTGTTTTTATTGAGACTAAATTCAATCCAAATACATTCAATTTGATTGAGCTCAAGATCAAGTCTGCGCTTGAACGGAATATTTTTATTCGCGTATATAGCAACACCTCCATGAGAATCAAACGGACGATCCTTGCGAATTGGTTCATGAAAGCCATTAAACAGAAGCTCGTTCGATAAAATAGAATTATTTAACCATGTCTCAGTAAACGCCATTATGTCAAATTCTCGTAAGGCTGTGTAAAGGACATCTATTTTGTTAACCAGACTTTGAATAGTATTGTAATGTACAAACGATATATGGTTTCGCGCTGTAGTATTGCTACTTGATAAATAACTTTCGGAATCACCGCTTATGTTTAGCTCAGCTTGACAAGGGCCTGGGTTTGGTTGTATGTCCCCTGATCCCAGAAGTATAATTGAAAACCATTACAGTAGTAACACCATCGAGAACCATTTTAAAACTGTGATAAGGAATGAAATATCAGAATGATTTTTTTTCCTATTAACACACGCTTGCGTGGATGTTCTATTATTAAAGGAACACTAATGCATCTATTTATACCAATGTGTAGTGAAACAATGTGTAAGGGATTAGACAGTATATGATATGCACACAGCATGTGGAGTAGCACATGAAAATGTAATGGAGCTTTATAAACGATCATGACAGCGGATTTCGATCTGAAGTTAATATTATGCATAATGAAATTTCCCAATAAATACAACATGGGATTGAAACGCTGACATGATTTGTTTTTTGCCTATATACACTTGTTCGCGCTTCAAAATAAACTCTTTAAGACTCTGATCACAGACATTGCTGCAGAACGGATGTAGAGAGAAAGTCGAGGAAGGAATGAAGAAAGAAAAGCTAGAGCAGAGCATAGGAAACAATAATTTGTAAGTAAACATACAAAGGACTTTATAATGGTTATGTTGGGTATATTCTAAAATAAACACTTATACAATTAAGTAATGGAGCCATTGATTTACGTTCCTGTGTGGGTAATGATTGTGTTCATCGCAGTCAATCGATGAGTGATACAGTGCAATTTTCAGGTATACTACTAGACATCAATCTAAACAAATGTACATGTGTGACAATTTGGGATATTCTTTGAAAATTAACTTATTTGAACAAGGATATGAAACAGTAATAAAGTATATCTATATGTCATACCATACACAATTATTTCATAATAAACACAGAGCTGAGCACAGAAACAGGAAGGAAACAATTAAAAATACCTTCCTATATCAGATGGGTGTGTTGTGGCTACAGCATGAACACAATGCCATAATCTAATTATGTGTAATAAATTAGAAAAAAAAGTTTATAAGACAATTACACATCTTGCGAGTCACAACCAAATCATCACGCAACGGAAGAAAATACAAGACAATTGCACATCTTACAAGGCACAAAAAAATATCGTCACGCAACCGAAGGAGACAAAACAAGTACCAATATCGGATGGGTGTGTTGTGACTGCAGCGTAAAAACAATGCAATAATCTATGTATGGGTAACAATTTAGAAAAATTATATAAAACAATTGAATATATGACAAGGCACAATTCAGTAATATACAACATATCAAACAAGGAGGCATACATTTCTAAGTTACTTCAATTAAAACATTGTTACATGTATTTAATGTTATACTGTATATTTGTAACAATGGTAACTATTTGTTAAAAACAAAGAATGCGTCATAGGACAACTTAACGTTTCACAAAGCAAGAAAAAAAAGAAATTTTTACTTGACGTTTAGCACCAACAATGCAGAACTTTAATTATAGTTCCATGTATATTTCGTTCAAGTTACTAATCGATATTACACTTAAAAAAGACTCTAATAGACGACCCATATTGATCTGCAGGTCAAAGGTCAAGGTCACAGTGACTCGAAATAGTAAAATGATTTTCGGATGATAACTCAAGAATGCTTAGGCCTAGGATCATGAAACATCATAAGTACATTGATCATGACTGGCAGATGACCCCTATTGGTTTTCAGGTCACTAGGTCAAAGGTCAAGGTCACAGTGATTCGAAACAGTAAAATGGTTTCCGGATGATAACTCAAGAATGCTTACGCCTAGGATCATGAAACTTCATAGATACATTGATCATGACTGGCAGGTGACCCCTATTAATTTTCAGATCACTAGGTCAAAGGTCAAGGTCACAGTGAATCGAAACAGTAAAATGGTTTCCTGATGATAACTCAAGAATAATTAGGCCTAGGACCATGAAATTTCATAGGTACATTGATCATGACTGGCAGATGACCCCTATTGATTTTCAGGTCACTAGGTTAAAGGTCACAGTGACAAAAAACGTATTCACACAATGGCTGCCACTACAATTGACAGCCCATATGGGGGGCATGGATGTTTTACAAACAGCCCTTGTTATATACCTGCTTTATGTCTCTTAAAATTACTAGTTGTATAAAACGGTTAAATTCAACGGCACACATTAAATCCTGTATATGCTACTCGCAATTTTCCAATCCCGTATTACCATAGTAGCCGAACTACTTTTAATGACGTCACATTGAACATTGAAAACATACTTTGTTAATTATGACCGCTTGAAATCATATTTAAGATTAAAAGATTCAATGTTGTACATAATAAAAGGAATAATAGACTAGTCAATTGTTCCAAGTGTTTATATCAGTCCCGTGGCTTGCGCTATGACGCAAGTTACTCGACTGATAAAAAAAACTTGGAACAATTGAGTGACTAGCGTAATATTCCGTATTTAGTGATGTTCTGTTAACTTTTTAATGTAATCTTGGTACACATTTTGAATTGTACAGAATTCTTCAGAAGCAGCTACTGGATGCAGTCTTTGTATTATGCATGAGGCCAATTCAGACAGGGTGTGATCTCAACTTTGGTGAGGACGAAATTAAAGTATTGCTTTTTGGTGAAGGTGACGTTAAAGCCATACTTTTTAATGTGATGTTTGATTGGTTGTTATTGCTGGAATTTTAACATTTGTGTGTGCACGTGTTAATTATATGAAGTGAAATAAATCTTGAGAAGAGCCAATTCAATTTTGCAAAGTGTCAATTCAACTTTGTAAGTACCGATTGTTTTTTTCATCGATGGGCAGTAATCCCATCAGAGAAAAACATATTCCGATCTCTGTATGGGTTCAACTCCAGAAACACTTAATAATATATGTACCCCAATGATGCACTGATGAGGGTATTTGGTTACTTTCAAATGGCTAATTCTAACATCAAATATTTTTAGCAATAAAACAATATGATCAGGGTGGCCACACATTTTGGAAAACAGGGAAAATTATCAGGTTTACAATCCCTGCAAAGAAAAATCAGGGAATTTCAAAATTTTGCAAAACAAAATTACTGAATTATTAGGTAATTATACAAAAATTGGACTATTTGTATTTTCTCTTCCTGACATTCAATAGATGAAAATCTTCAAACATCTCAGGCATTGTGCAAGCCTTTAAAATGTTCTGGTTCATCTGTAAATGTAAGTAACAATAAACAAAAAATGTTGTGGCCACTATGAAGATGTTTTCCATTAAAGTGATATTATGGGCATCTAACAGTTTATAGGTGTCTATCGCAACCGTTGTTTATTTTTGGTGTTTTCACTTCATATACACTTATATTTGTTAATGCAGCATCATCATACTAAAGCAATATCCCGGAAAGAGAAAAATAGTGCATTTGAATACCAACCGTACTCCCGTTTAACATCTGATCATGCATGTACGATGTGCATCTAAATTTAGTTTGAGTGCAGATTCGTTCATTCGACACAAAGACACTTTTTACGGATCATTTTAATTAGAGGACTGTGACAGTCATGTAAAATATCGAATATTATATACATTTTTAAAAACTGGTAGCAAGATGAGTCGCAGATAATTGGTCAGTTACCACATTTTAACTAAATCTTTTGACCTGTTTATTCTTTTCAGCTCAGTTCAACAGTGAAAATGCGAATAATATCACTTGAATATATGATTTACACTGAGGTTTCTTTCGACATTTTTAAATCACACGTTCATAGCCGCGTCATGCGAAAATGGGTGTTATGCGTATCTTAAGCCCAACCTGTGCATTTGAGCAGTCTGGTCAGAGGCGATGCTGTTCGCTATAAAATCACCCAATGTGTTAAGGTATCATTATGTATCTCCTGACCAGACTGAAAGACGCGCCGGCTGAGTGGGCTAAACATATGATGGGCGCATATGGAATAAGACCTATTTTCGCATGACGTGGGTCATTAAAAATCTCACTGTGACTTGTAAATGGCACATTTTAGCACAATTCTTTTCGATACAAAATTGAATCCAAAATAGCAAAGTTGTAAACAAGGGCAGCCTGTCCAGGCGTTTTGGAACGATTTCCAGACGCGCTGACCGAGTACGGCAAACATTTGTGGTTGGATAATTAAACAATTTTCCTCTTATCGAGACCCTTAACTATTTGTTTGTTTTCTCATCTTGAAAACAAAACTGTGTTTATCGATAATTAATATACGGTGGCATAGAGGTGACATTCACTTCTTTTTTTTTAAATTGCTCTCCTCTTTTTTCTATCTCCTGGCCACGAGTTAGCTATGTCGTGGCCACAAGATAGAAAAAAGAGGAGTGCAAAACTCAATAAAAGCGGAGTGCAATTAAAAAAAGAGCGGTGCAGTAAATAAAAGCAGAGTGCATTAAACAAAAGAGGACAGAATTTATTTTCGCTATCTCGAGATCCCGAGTGAGTCAGCCAATCAAATTTTGCGTAACATGTGTAAATATTGTGTACGCATATATATAGCTGTTCAAAGCAGGCAAGGCTCTGATATTACATAACATACTACTATTAGTACTACTATTACTACTACTGCTGCTGTTGTTGTTGTTGATGCTGTTACTACTACTGCTACTACTACTACTACCGTTCATTTTGCGGAGTATTTGAAAGCGCCCAGTTTCTGTAGCAAGCTGGTGTGATGACGTTCGTAATTGAGCAAGTAATCGCTTAAGGTAATTTTCTTTTACTACGTCTAAGTATTTTACACGGGTAAATGTATGTTTAAATTTTAAAAAAGTTGTTAGTTTTGATTAATTATTTATGTCAGAGTACATTAAAAGTACTGGTCCTTTGTCTTACAAGAAATAAACAGTTGTCATCGATTTCCTCAGAAATCCATATTGAACTCAAAACATGTTAGTTTAATATTGATTTAATTTGTGTCGCCCAATTTTTGTTATTTTTTTTATTTTTGTATGTTTTGTAATTCATATCATGTGTTTTAAGTAGATTATATTTCTTTTTTAAAAGGACTGATTTCTGGCAAAGTTATAATTTTTTCCAATATTTTATTATAATTTTTTTACGGTGGACTGATAATGGCACTCTTTCCAACTCTCCTTAGAACGCTGTTGTAGTAGTCGATTTTTTCACGCCTAAAATATATCTTAGAAATTTGGTACGTATAAATTCAACGTCAGTGCCCGGGTATGAGCCCCATATTTCAGCACAGTAATGTGGTATATGTCCAACTTATATATTAAATAGTTTAACGTTTTGGGATACTGGCAATTCAAATTGTTCAAATGTTTGGAAGAGTTTATTATTTTGTGAGTTCTGAAGAAATTCCCATTCTTTAATAAAACTGCACCAAGATATTTAAAAGAATCAACGAATTCTCTGTGTGTTATAAATAGATAGATCAATACTACGTGAACTTCCGTTTTCGAATACCATTGCTTTTGTCTTGGAGACATTTATGTTTATGCCCCATAAGTTACAATCATTCTCGACTTCTTTTAATATAAGTTGTAAACATTCCGGGGCTTTTGCTGTTATTTTGCTGAGTAATAGTGTTTTATCTCAATTTCAAAAATATAAGAATCTAATAAGTGATCGCTTATAGTTGAAGTCGAACCGTCAGTTATGGGAGTGTGATTTTGATTTTTATTATTAAACCATGTTTTGAAATGTTCAAACAGATTGTTATTGGGAATAACCTTGTATCGATAATTACAACAATTATCGGAAATTAAAAATTGATTAGTTAGCTTTGTTGTATTGCCCTTATTGCATATTGACTTGGGTGCAAAATAAACGTTATGTTATGATATGTTCTGATTAAATCAACACAGGCGGTCTCCACTGACACACAGACGTGTAATAAACATTACCAATGGAAAATGTAATTAACACTCTTACAGCAGATGGTTCTTTCACGCATCAGATATGGCTGTATGTCGCAATCTGTTACATCAAAATGCGGACTTCGTGATAATAGTTGGTTCAATAACAATTAACGATATCG
Organism: Dreissena polymorpha; assembly: GCF_020536995.1. NCBI lineage: Eukaryota > Metazoa > Mollusca > Bivalvia > Myida > Dreissenidae > Dreissena > Dreissena polymorpha. Next base: position 140,343,291 of record NC_068357.1, read on the forward strand.
ATTATCGATGTTTTAAGGAGCAAATTTATTCAGTATGCTTGTACGTCCCACACATTATTATGAATATGAAACATTCGTATCTGTGACCTTCAATTAATTATATAATACACGTGACTTTGTGTTGACCTTTACGTAAAGGGTGCGATAAACAGGATTGCTTTCCTGTATACCAGACACAATACCGATAGTACGTCACAAACGAAAAACTGTGAATATTACGTCACGCATGACTTGCATTCCTTTTTAAACATATTTAGTGTCGATTACACATACATATTTTAGACAGTAGAAGAACATTCCAGCATTTATCTGCAGTTATCTGGCAAATCCTTCAGTACTGAAAGGGCAGATGGTCCCTTGATAGCCAATACTGCGGCGGCCAATTTATCGATTACAGGATTATCTATATGAAATGTGTGTGTGTGTTCTCATTATTTATAAAAATTATCGTCGGTGACAAGATTGTATGTCAAGATTCAAATAAATTAATATAATACGATGTAAATGCACAACAATAACAAAACAACGGCGAGAAAACGATAAGCGGTAGTACGATCGACGGCGAGAAACAGATTAGCGGTAGTACGATCGACGACGAGAAACAGATTAGCGGTAGTACGATCGACGGCGAGAAACGGATATATGTGCGATCGTAAGAAATGATAGAAAGAAAAGCTGGGCAACAACTACTTAAACATCTAGAAATCGACGAGAACATGATATTTTGCGAAATCGCAAACCGTTAGATAGACATACGAAATGAACAAAAACATTAGCAACAGTGAAACAAACAGCGGCGAGAAACGGACTTTGGAGATCGCCGTCATAATCATTAATGAACTCTATTCTAGTGGTCACGTTTATACATATATACTATGGATATTTCTGGTGTGTATGTGCGTCTTTGCAGTGTTGGTCATGCAAAGAACAAAAAGGACCACGTACAACAGCCGGCTTTACGCTACTTGCGTGTGCGCGTTTGACGGCCTTTGTCTGACAGCGTTCGAATTGCATCAATCGTGCTCCGGACATTTCGAATGCAACGTATACGCAATTAAGTTCGGATTTTCTTGGAAGTTCATGAGCGTTTTGGCCGTCATGATGATGACTACTGAACGCCTGTTCGCCGCACTAATGCCTTTGCACTTTTTGAAGTACAACACGCGTACTCGGGTTGTAACCGTCACTGCTGTAACTTGGGTCTTCGCCTACTTGTTTTTCTGGACTCACCAGGGAAGGTTTTGGTACACAAGCGACTCGTGGACGCTTGCAATGGAGGAATTCGCGTTACAGAATGATGTTCTCTTCATTATACCTATGTTTATTACAATGCTCGTTACTATGAAATTCATAAAAGTCACACGGGATCAGACCAGAATGAGCAGGTCATCATTGCTTCGCAGCCAAGCCGTTAGGTTACAGTTCCTGCAACAAATCTTTCGCTGTGGATGGGTGCTGTGTGGAGTTTTGGTTTACATTTTCATACTCACACAACGGCTAAAAATTCTGAACCAACTTGAGGTCGTGGTTGCGATGATGACAATTGACTGTGCTGTCAATTTAAGCATTTACGTGTTCTGGTACAAAGAATGTCGGTACGTCGTCCTTGGTTTTATTGCTCCTTTCAATCGGAAACTTCGCGAGAGGCACAGAGACATGCGTTACGAGATCTACGACATTGTACGAGTCCCAACGAAGATCGGCAATATTGTTCGAGTGCCTACGGAGATCAACGACATTGTACGAGTGCCTGCGGTCAGCGAGAACGTATTATTCTCCACGCGACTTTAGCGTTAAGTAGGAATGAACATAAAAAACTGAAAAATGAATATTTCAAAATGTTATGTGTATGTTGTGCAGTTAGTATATAGATATATCAAATTATGTTTTGTTGTTGTGCAGTAACAATTCCATTGTTATATTATGTATTCCGAACGCATTTTCAAGATTATTATTTCTTTATGGAATATGACGTAATATTTAAGTGTTTTTTTTTGTTGTATGCTGTGCATAAAAATGACTATAAACATTATATGTTGTCATAACGTTTTGTGAAATAAACATAAATATTGAAATAGTTTTTTTTCATGTTGTGCAATAAAAATGGATATTAAATAATAATTCGTGCTATTTTGTAAAATATTAAAGATCAATTTTTTTTAAATGCCTGTATATGTTAAACAAGTTCGTATGGAAATTACCAACTCTTTCCGTTTGTGCTGAGCAATAAGATAATAAGAATGAATATGAAAACCGGGCTTAATACATGTGCTTAAAGTATCGCGTCACTACATGTCCGTTAAGTATCGCGTCACTAAATGTGCGTAAAGTATCGCGTCACTACATGTGCGTAAAGTGTCGCGTCACTACATGTGCGTTAAGTATGGCGTCATTACATGTGCGTAAAGTATCGCTCCACTACATGTGCGTAAAATTTCGCGTCACTACATGTGCGTTAAGTATCGCGTAACTACATGTGCGTAAACTAGCGCGTCACTACAGGTGCGTAAAGTGTCGCATCACAGCCCTTTCAGTCCACAAAGGCTAATCTGGGACGACACTTTCCACATTGAATAGAGTTCCGTTAAGCAGAGACTTTCTGTAAATAAAACTTCCATAAAGGCGGAAGTTTCATCGCTGACTAGCCTGTGCGGACTACACCGGCAAATCTGTGAAGACACTTTTCGCACTTGCATTCTGACCGTTTTTTCCCAGAGCATGACTCATATTTAGTGTTTATCGTTATTTTGCTGTGAAATTAAAGTAAGTAATTAACACTCTTCAAGATGTTGTTCATTGTAAATACATGTATCAACAACTATTTTTGTTACATTGTACAATAAGACTGAGTATTAACAACACTGCCCTTAGATGATGTGCTGTATGACGACTGATAATTATCTCCCGCCATAGGCGGAGGAATATTGTTTTGGCGTTGTCCGTCCGTCCGTTCGTCTTTCCGTCCGTCATTTCGTCCGTCCGTCCGGAGCCATATCTTGAAAGTGCTTTGGTGGATTTCATTAAAACTTGGTATGAGTATATATATGGATAAGAGGATGATGCACGCCAAATGGCATTGTACACCATCTGTTAATAATGGAGTTATGACCCTTTGTATCTTGAAAAAATGCTTTTTAATATAAGCTTAGAGCTTTATCTCCATTAACACACGAGCCAAAGCCATGAAACTTGCCATAGTTGTTCTCAATCATCTGGGGGTGCTTCACATTTAACACCCATAATCATAGGGGCTAAGGTCAAGGTCACACATTGAGGTCAAAGGGCGTTGTCCATCCGTCCAATAAACTTTTGTGTCCAGAAGCATATTGGCCGGGGATATCAATTCGACGAATTTGCATGTTTTAATATATTTCGTCCATAACTGTGCAATAAGCGTGAATATAATATAGGACATGCACTAAGAACGCAGCTTAAAGTGATATTATGGGCATCTAACAATTTATAGGTGTCTTCACTTACTATTTTGACCTGTTGATTCTTTTCAGCTCAATTCAACAGTGAAAAATGCCCAAAATATCACTTTAATTGTTGGCTTCGCACTTAATTGCGGCGACTCGTATGTAACACGTTTTTTTTTCGCTTATGGGAGGAGAAGTTATTTTTTACGGATCAATGTATATATTTTTGTTGTCAGAATATCTTGTATAGTGGTGATTATTTGTGTAAATTAGTGTAAATAAGTACTGCATTTGTGCCTATTACATTTACTTCAACATTTATTGCCAATAATGCAAAGCTAATTATTTTAATTAATAACTGATCACAGGGACTGGGCAATAATAAAAGATCACAGGGACTGGGCAAATACGCGAACCAGTGAAACTTTCTGGTTTTGTATAAAAACAAAACATAATCAAAATATATATATATATTGTGGTTTTTGTAACAATAGCGCAGACTTTTGATGTTCGAGTTTTGGTTAACGCGTATTTTCTTCAATTTTACAAGACGACAGCGATTACACGGTTTATTGCTTTATTGATAACCGTTACACTACAGTCACTTATAAATATCTTAGTTAGAAGGTGATTTTTCAAGCGGTTCCGTAGTGTAGTGGTTTCACGCTCGCTTCACATGTGAGAGGTCCAAGGTTCGAGCCCCAGTAGAATCAAATTATTTTATTTGTGTTCTATGCTAACTTTTTGTTTTGATGTAGACATTTTAGTTTAAATAAATATGCTGTTTTATTGTAACCATTTTTTGTTGTTATTATGCCCATGAAATATATGTGTGAGAGGGTGGGGGGGGGGGGGTTCGTAAACACATTAAAACTTTTACAGTGTTCATATCAATGTGTACTCAACCCCTATCGTAAATGAGCAATGTAAGAATAAGTTCAGAATCATCTTCCCTTGAAGTTGAGAAAAATATGAAATTACGCTTACAAGATGAAGCAGATTTTTTAAAATCTGCACAGTTCTGTTCCATTAACGAAAACTGCACATGAATGCCAGTAAAAAAAGGAAACAAATGTAAATAAAATGAACTATGAAATATTTGGGGGTTACAACACAAAATTATAGATAATGGTTATTTGGGGGTTATAACACAACATCATAGATGATGGTTATTTGGGGGTTATAACACAAAATCATAGATAATGGTTATACCAGTATCTTTTTCTATTTTGTTTAAAATAATCGGCCAATATATTAATATTTACAGTAGAAAAAAATCGTTCCGTGTAACTTCATTGAGTGCCGTTTACACTGAAATTTCCGACGCCCTTTGATGCTTTGCATCATTAGTTATTTTAAGCGAGATTATACGATTTTGTCAAATATTTATTAATTTATATAAAATGTGTAAATAACATATTAAAAATATATTTCAATATAAATTAAAATAAAAGTTAAGAAGAACGTGTGTCGAAAAATGCGAAATAAGCCAGATATTTAATTCTGAAATCGAAAAAGGCCGTACAGTCGAATTCGCCAGCATGTATTTCATGCATGTACAATGTGAATCTAAATTTAGTTTAACGGTTCATTAAAATTCCTGCAACGATATCTATTCATACGACACAAGAACACTAACTAAAAAGACGAATGCTTTGGTTATTGTCGGAAAATATACAAAATATCTTCCGACACAATCGGCTCGGGGCGCTAATTTGGCTTTGCTGTATTTTATGAAATTCGTCATCAATGTATAATTTGTCTTGCCTATTTTGTGTTATTGTAACATATTTTATCAAAATATAACAATTTAACACATATACAATATCGTAAAATCTTGCTTTAAACTATTATAATAGCAAGAAAAGGTAAGCCTAACCGGCTATTTTCATCTGGTGGTGGAGGGGGAGCATTCACAGGCACTATTCAATGCGCTTTTTAGGCATACGGGCTATATGACAAAGCACGATTATTTAGTAAATTATAAACGTCCGGTAATAATAGTAACAAACTCTTTTACCGTATTTATGAACAAGATACCATTTTTCAAATTTGTTTCGTATGTTGTGTTATTTTGCTTGTTCGAATAGATAGCATTCATGCGGGTTTTTTAATCAATGACCTGTTTTAATTGTTATTTTACCAAACTGTGAACACATCGTTTTAGAGCGTCTCAATTTAAAAGGGCACATAGAATACTTTTCTTGTAACAGGTTTGGTCATGATTATGGTGGAAAATACTACTACTACTACCACACATAATAATAATAATGATAATAATAATAATAACAATAATAATAACGATAATTAGGACGCCCGGTATGCAGGATACATTGGGTCTACGTTGGCTCCAAATTACCTACCTGTTGAGAGGCACCGGCGCGCGCATAAACTGGATTTTTGCTTAGAATACTTTCAGTAAAAAAAACATACCACAAAAGCAAAAAGTGTCGTTCCTGATTAGCCTGTGCAGAATTTACTATGAAGAATATACACGTAAAAGCACTATCCACCTATTTATAGTTTGCGGATTGTGTGGTTTTGGTTAAAATACTGTTAATTAATCGATTGTTACAGAGATGGTTTATAGAGAATAACAGGTTACTGTCTCGTCGTTTTGTAATATATCAAGCGAGGCTTAGAATAATATAACGGCGAGGCTTGCCGAGCCGTTATTTTATTCGTGCCGAGCTTGATATATTACAAAACGATGGGACAGTAACCTGTTTTTCTGTTTATCATACCACATTTTCCTAAAAATCTGCAAAACAATCAATTTTTTATTATTTAAAATGTATGCTGATTTTGCTGATCCGGCTTTTACAAGTTGACATACATGTAGCAACGGCGTTCGAAAAGACGACACGAATAATCGCTTATTGTAACCATCGTACAGAGAAAAAAGGTTGTTTGCACTACGAATGAGAAGAGAACATCCGCTTTAATTATAAACGTTTTGAATTGAAAATCAGGAATGGACTGCAGCGACAAATTTAATCGAAGAACACACTTTACCGAATAGTTTGGAGACGCCATTTTGGAGATGTGAATTGAAATTGACATTTTGATGATGGTGTCAATATCGACATAAGCGTGTTAAACGGTGTGTTTAAATAGTTGAGGATTACCATACAGTTATCATTTGTCTTGACTTTCTGTGCAACACGTGCGAGTGCAATGACTATATCGATATTTAAGATTTATTGTCTCATTGATGACGTCATTTAACTTCTGTAGTGCGGGCTGTGGTGAATTTAAAAAAATAAACGTTTTTGAGATTTATGACTTTATACTAAAATAAAATATGTACGTTCTTGGTATCAAATTGTTTGTTTTGTTGAACCTGATTCATGTTGATTGAAATTGTTGACTTCATTGCAAATCTCACGTTACTCCAAACATTGGCTGATAAAAGAACTTCCTGTTGACCATGATATAAAAAGATATATCAGGCAACGCTATATCAATCAGATATCAATGCGGTGGTATGATAAACTTTGCGACCTGGAATTGAACCCCAACTACAACGAAAATGTGTCAGCAAACCCTCCAGCCTGTTTCTTAGTCATTTATGAAAGTGAATCTTGTTATCACGAATATCATGATGGTGATATCCTGCACGGACGCTCCTCAATGAAATTCTCCTTTCCGCCTTAATGCGCACTCTTGTAAATACGTTCACACTGTCGTAAGAGAGTAAAAAAGCTTTATGGTAAGGTAATAACAAAAAAACGGCAAGGCACTTGACCTTTCTAAGCCTTTAATGCGCTAGGATACTATATATATCATCAAAGGCTTGGTGACGTCACGAGAACATTCCGAGCAGCTCGCAAAATTATTTATCGAAACAGGACGCGGTTCGGTGAAATTAACGATTTGATTTTTAAGCGGTCTGTGCTTACAAATTCTTGCATTCAGGGTTAGCCAACGGCGCCACGAGAGTTGAGCTATCGTCTTTCGATATATACCGGCTGACGAGACCTTTAAATTCCGCGATTTGATATGTCGATTTAATCGAATTGCCTGATTTTTCACATAAAATTATGCCCAATGTGTGCGTCTCTCTCTGTCCGTCTGTTTGCCGACACGTACGAAAATCCGCATACATGTCTATAGTAATTCCTTTTCGTCAGTCTATTCATATTAGGGATGGCAAAATTATTCGAATATTCGATTGAATGGTCAGCATTCGAATAATAAAAATGATATTCGCATTTTTTTCCAAACGTAATTTCACCAATATTTAATGACCTGCGAACCGCTTACTAAAATGCAACCGAAATCACCTGGGAGTAACATGTTTGACGTGACGTTCTTCGTGTCAAACTGATAACGCGGCCCGTATCAGTGTTGATTGCGCAATGCAATATACACGCTCTAAGAAAGGCCCCGACTGTTGTTCGCCAATGGGGTGCCGATTAACGGTTTCAATTGACTGGCGAATAATAATTAAGTTTTGTGATCACAGTATGTCCAGCCATTAAAATGTGTGAATTACTCAAATCGCGCAATGCAATATACTTACTATAAGAAAGGGCCCGATCTGTTGTTTGTCAATTAGGTACCAATTAAGGGCTTCAATTTACAGGCGAATAATAATTTAGTTTTTGTGATCACAGTTTGAACAGACATTTAAATATGTGAATTACTCAAAAGTAACAGATGATATAAATTAAACAATCATCAAGGAATCATAATTCAAATCTGAAAATGCCACCAGCCCTTTCTGCAGTATGGAATACTTTACACGGCCTGTGGATAAGAAGACCGCAACATGTAATGTGTGTAAACTTAGTTTTACATATGCGCAGTTTGCTACAAATCTGTGGAATCATTAAAAAATAAAATTCTATGACACGATGTTTTTCATTCTATTTGTGCCCGATCACAGTATCGGTCATAGTATTAGTTGACAGCGATACAATTATTCCATAGCAACGTTAATAAACAGCCTCGTATTTAGCAAACGGATATAACTTACAAACCAATGGAAATTAACAATCTCCACGCAGAGTTGTCGTTCCTTGCTCTCACATACAACTCTGCGAAAGGCTCAGCACGCCATTTTGTCTAAAAAATAGCTAAAACCGAACAAACGCATTCAATGTATATTTGATTGGATATTTAAGATCGCATGCATTAAATTAAGAAATATGACTTTTAAATGTACGATAAATCGTGCAAATACTTGCGAGTTTTAATGCAACTCTTTGGAACTATTTTATTGCCCATTTACGCAGATGGAATCATTCCACGCACTTTACATATGTAAATAATTGAACATAATGTTTATTGAGTGACGTTAGGAATTGCTTCGACGTGTGTATGAATTTGGTTTCTTAACAACAAAAAACCATATCAATTTTATAATAATGAATTAAGACTGATATAAGATATCATGGCATGAGATGGTTTTCTTTAATGCAGTGAATGCAATGTAACCGTCGTGCAATAGATTGTTTAGTATACTGTAACCTCAATGATGAACGCTTGGTATGATCATGACATGAATGAGACGCTTTCATAACAATAGTCCGTTCTGAGCCCAACACAGAGGTGAATGTAATGTAACCGGCGTGCAAGAGATTGGGAAATTAACACATAACAAGGAAAAATAAATCCAGCCGTTTTATGCGAATATTCGAATGAATGAATTTACGAACATTCGAATACCGATAGAGGTATTCGATGCCATCCCTAATTCATATGTATGTTTATCCGCTTGTTTGTCTGCGCTGACGTTATCTATTTTGTACGGAAACCACGATTGTTTCATCGTGTATCGGTCCTACATTATGATAATAATAATTATTAAGACTTGAGATAATAAACTTCACGGTAGGAAAGGCATCAGACACAGGAAGACGATATGGTGTCGGTGGAGAAGGCATGGATCACCGACAGGCGATATGGTGTCGGTTGGAAAGGCATGAGACTACGGCAGACGATATGGTGCGATGAGAAAGGCATGTGACAACGGAAGACGATATGGTGTGGGTGGGAAAGGCATGAAACACCGGAAGACGATATGGTGTCGATGGGAAAGGCATGGCTCACCGGCAGGCGATATGGTATCGGTGGGAAAGGCAAAAGACACCGGTGGACGTAACGGTGTCGGTGGGAAAGGCATGAGACTGCGGCAGACGATATTGTGTCGGTGGGGAAGGAATGAGACACCGGCAGATAATATGATATCGGTGCGAATCTTGTGGTATTGTGGATAATGAAGACGCTTGCGATCATCTAGGAGTTCGGATTAACGAGCAAGAAATAACTTCCCATCGTAGGCAAATGCTACTGGTAGACCAGCAGACCGTGATAACGTGATGCAGGTAGACGAGTTACTGCTTTTTTGCAATAAAAGCCGACTAACGACCTTTTTTGTAAAGCAATACCGTAAAAATGCGCAAATTTAATGCGACTACGATGCAGACAGTTTTATCGCAATAATTAGCTATGCTTTGTTTCAACGATTGACTCAAGTCATAAAATTGCCGGATATTGACGTTATTAAAGAAGGGTTGGGATGCTGAATGGTTACTTAAGAATCCAACTAGAGTTCTTGTTGTCGAAAGGCATGTGATAACGGCACACGATATGACGTCGGTGGGCAAGGCATGAGACTTCGCCAGACGATATGGTGTCGGTGAAAAAGGTACGAGACACCGACAGACGATATGGTGTCGGTGGGAAAGGCATAAGACACCGTCAGACGATATGGTGTCGGTAAGAAAGACAAGAGACACCGACAGACAATATGGTGTCGGTGGGAAATGCATCCGACATCGGCAGACGATATGTTGTCGGCGGGAAAGGCATGGAACACCGGCAGATGATATGTTGTCGGTAAGAAAGGCAGGAGACACCGACAGACGATATGGTGTCGATGAGAAAGGCATGAGGCACAGGCAGACGAAATGGCGTCGCTTGAAAGGCATGGGACAACGGCAGACGATATGGTGTCGGTGGGAAGGGCATGATACATCGGCAAACGATATGGTGTCGTTGGGAATGGCATGAGACACCGGCAGACGATATGGTGTCGTTGGGAATGGCCTGAGACACCGGCAGACGATATGGTGTCGGTGGGAATAGCATGAGACACCGGTAGACGATATGGTGTCGGTGAGAATGGCATGGTACACCGGTAGACGATATTGTGTCGGTTCGTATCTGGTTGTACTGTAGATAATGAAGACGCTTTAGATGATCGGATTAACGAGCAAGAAATAACTTCCCATTGAAGACACTTGCAATGTTAAACGATTATTTACATAATTATTATATGAGCATAAAAGGTTTGCATGTGTAGAAAGTGAAGCGTTACTATTAAATACCCAATTCACTTGGAAAATAACCTCCGGCGGGACTCGAACCCGCAATCACCGGCTTAGGAGGCCGGTGCCTTATCCATTAGGCCACGGAGGCGATACTTTGTTTGAATAGTCGAAGACTTGAACCTGAAATATAATTTATTATATGTCCTCTTGGTTTATTTATGCTCAAGCACAATCGTTGACCTCTCTAGTACACCACCTCTACAAGTTACTGTCTATTATGAAAGGTCAAACATCAACAGATCTCATCTCCTCCCAATTTTTAAATTGAACCCCAATTGAAACGAAAATTATAAAAGCGTGTCAGGAAACACTTTAGCCGGAAATCTGCTTCATAAATATTATAAAAAGGGCTTCTTTCACAATCGATTGATATATTCTTATCAACAATGGCTCCCCATTATATAATGATGTTGAGATTCAGTATGGACTCTCTTGAATAATACTACTCTCCTCTTAACTTCGTACACTTGTTAATTATAACCCCATTACCATTATAAGAGTCACTTTGTTGGTCTGTATGTCCCGAAAACTTCATCCGATCTTCACCAAACTTGGTCAGAAGTTGTATCTAGTTGATGTCTAGGTCAAGTTTGAATATGGGTCATGCCGGGTCAAAAACTATGTCACGCGGTCACTTAGTGCGTTTTAAACCGAAAGTTTGTCTGGACTATAACTATGTCATTCATCGATAGATTTTTAAATGACTTGGTACATTTGTTCACCATCATGGGGCGGTGTGTGATGCGAAGAAGTACTCGTTATCTCCAAGGTCAATGTCACACATAGAGTTGCCCGGCTCTAGGAGAAGTGCCCCCCCGGAGAACTGCCCCCCCCCCCCCAAAAGATTTTTCACTGGGCGGAGAACTGCCCCCTCACTGTTTTTTTATAGGGCGGAGAACAGCCCCCCCCCCCTGCTGATTAATAAGGGGCCCCCTGTCAGAATTGATGACCCGGAGAAGTGCCCCCTAATTAAAGAAATTTCGCGGCGATATATAAAGCGAGTATTATAATGACAATAACGCCAGTAACTTTCTTGCTATTATGTCTGGAAATTGAGTGAAATTTCAAAAGTAATATAAAGTTGTACAAGTAATAAAAGTTATAAAATGGCAAAAAAATACCTGCCTCGGCATGGACGTCGCCATCTTGATAATCACGTGATTTTCGTCTATGTGAACAAAGAAAAACAAATCACTTTTTGCTAATAAAAAGTTTTCGCGGCTTAATTATTTGATATTTTCCCCGTAATTAAAACAAACAATTAGCATGCAATTTAATCCATCCTTATGCAAGCTGAAAACAATAATTTATGTGTTTGTTTTCGCCAATTACGGATTTCGACGGTTCAATATAATAAACCCGTATGCGGCTTTATTCAAAGCTAACAAGTTCTTAACAATTAAGGTCGGTCCGGACTACCAATTAAAAGATCGCGGTGCTTATCGTTAACGATAACAAGTTCTCTGCCTGCATTATTAAGTGTGATTAATGTTTTGCCATTTTAATTATTGTTTGTTGTATATAGGACCTTTCACACCTAACAACCCGTGAAAACACCGACCACAAATGTAAAAGAGACATTAAATGTGACAACTGTACATTCAGATTATTAAAAAAGCACATACTTTCTTTTATTAATACTTATCAATTACCGATCATATTATATCCTACATTATTTCGTATATTTTTTATATTTTTTTTTTTTGGGGGGGGGGAGGAGGGCAGATAGTTGACTGTATGTATGATTGTAACTGTGAATGTATATATGTATGAATGTATGTATATATGTATGAATGTATGTATGTATGAATGTATGTATGTATGAATGTATGTTTTGAACGTTTATGTAAGCATGTATATATTTTTTAATGTATGTCTGAATGTATGTATGTATGATTGTAACTGTGAATGTATGTATGCATGTAATGCGTGTATTTATGTATGTTATTTTGTATGTCACATGAATTAACTAAACAACATAAATAAATTGATTATAAATTCGACTTCACTTCACTTGCTTCTTCAAGTCAGCTAAATTATTGCCTTTGCTTTGCCTATTAATTTACTTTTTCATACGTAAATTTACGTTTTTTTCCATGGGTCAATACTATCTTTATAATGTAAATTAATTCCGATGTAACTTTTCCTCCATAAGTACTGAGTTGCACGTCTATATTTAGTTACGAAACATGGCCAGTATTAACACGCACGCGTTTCCAGTGTGGATCTCGACTATGTTAAGCACTCTTATTAAAACACGACTTTTACATGGCATTCATGTATAGTGAGTGGTGCAGATGCGTACCAAGGGCCTTAAACAGTATTATCACATGCCTCTAGACAATTTGTGTTATTCAGTTCGATAAATGGTAATATACTTGTACTGAAATTAAATTGTTACCGGATAAAATGTGTACGGCGTTAATGTAAACTTACCCGTAAGTATTGTTTTCACTACGTAACTAATAACTAATATGACACCGGGGGGGGGGGGGGTCAGTTCTCCGCCTCTACAGATTTGATGGGGGGGGGGCAGATATCCGCCTTCTAAATTCTGACAGGGGGGCAGTTCTCCGCCCCTACCGATTTGATGGGGGGGAACCTCTCCGCCACCTTTAAAATAAGGGGGCAGTTCTCCGGGGGGGGGGGCGCTTCTCCGGATACCGAGTTGCCCATAAATAAGCTTGTCCGGGCCATAACTTTGTCATTTATTGTGAGACATTAAAATCATTTGGCACGTGTGTTCACCATAATTGGAAGGTGTGTCATGCGAAAGAATTACGTCGATATCTCCAAGGTCAAGGTCACACTTTTAGTTCAAAGGTCAAAAATGGCCATAAATGAGCTTGTCCGGGCCATTATTTTGGCGTTCATTGTGATATTTTAAAATCGTTTGGCACATTAGTTCACCATTATTGGACGGTGTGTCATGCGAAAGAATTACGTCGATATATGCAACGTCAGGGTCACACTTTGAGTTCAAAGATCAAAAATGGCCATATCTGATCTTGTCCGGGCCATAACTATGTCATTCATTATGAGATTTTTAAATTACTCGGTACATTTACTCACAGTCATTGGACGGCGTTTCATGCGAAAGAGTTACGTCCATATTTAAAAGGTCAAGGTCAAAGTTTGAGTTCAAAGGTCAACCATGGCCATAAATGATCTTGTCCGGGCTATAGCTATGTCATTTATTGTGAGATTTTAAAATTACTCTGTACATTTTTTCACAATCATTGGACGGTGTGTCATGCGAAAGAATTACGTCAACATCTCCAAGGTCAATGTCACACTTGGAGTTCAAAAGTCAAAAATGGCCATAAATGAGCTATTCCCGGTAATAACTATGTCATTCATTGTGAGATTTTAAAATGACCCTGTACATTAATTTTGTTCACAATCATTGGACGGCGTGTCATGCGAAAGAATTCAATAGTTCAAAGGTCAAAATGGCCATAAATGATAATGGCATGATAATCGCCATAAATTAGCTTCTCTTGTTTTGTGAAGACAGCATAAAAAATATTCTGTGTCAATGCAGCATGATGGGGTATACGTCACGTCTGTGACAAAGCCATAGTCAATTTCTGTATAATGTTTGATTGGTCGTCACAATGTAAAAAGGCTTAAGCGTAACGCGTCGAAGCTGCAATAAAAAGGGGCTAGACGCTTTAAAGTGATATTATGGGCATGTAACAGTTTATAGGTGTCTATCGCAATCGTTGTTGATTTTTGGTGTTTTCACTTCTTATACACTTATATTTGTTAATGCAGCATCAACATACTAAAACAATATCCCGGAAAGAGAAAAATAATGCATTTGAATATCAACCGTAGGTACTTTCGTTTGACAACTGATCATGCATGCACGATGTGAGCCTAAATTTAGTTTACGTGCAGATTCGTTCATACGACACAAAGACACAATTTTGTTGAACGGATCATTTCGGCTTAGATGACTGAGTGAGTCATGTAAAATATCGAATATAAACTATATTTTTGTAAACAAATGGTAGCAAGATGAGTTGCAGATATTTGGTCAGTATCCACATTTTAACTATTTCTTTTGACCTGTTAATACCTTTCAGCTCAATTCCACAGTGAAAAATGCCCATAATATCACTCTAAATCATTAAGCAATGTATTGCTCTAAGATACGATCAGTACTATTCAAAGGCTTATTACGAGTAGATTCTGAGAAGCTCGTGTAAAGATTAATGATGACATTCGCCCATTGTATGTCGATCTTTCTGTAAGTCCGCCAGCACGCCTGATGCATGTTCGTCTGTCTATTAATTTGTACGTTTGTCTGCACAAAGAAAGTCTATTGTGTATGTCACTCTGATACGTTCAATTAACACAAACGCACATTTTACCAAAACCTAAGGAAACGTGTGAACGTATGATTATATATGTAAAAATGTCTTTATGAAACCTCCGGCGGGACTCGAACCCGCAATCCCCGGCTTAGGAGGCCGGTGCCTTATCCATTGGGCCACGGAGGCGGTACGTCGATAAAACCGATTGTATTAGTTCACACTCAAATATGTGCTTCTTTTTTGGTGTTTACATGACGAAGAACAATCGCAGACTACTCTCATATCCGACCTTTACATGTTACTATACATTTACTACATATTTAATTGAAACATGTCTCTATGTGTGGAAATCGGACGCTCGATCACTATGGTGCCATGTTTGTGTATGGCCTATACTGCATGTCATATCGTCGCTGTCGTTCTCAAACTTCTTAGCTCCAAAATTTTCAAAAAAATGTCGTCTTTTCCGAATATATGAAGTATGGCGCGTGTTTTGTGCTATATCTCGTAGCTCTATGCCAATCAGAGCCCTTGAAAAAGCCACGTGAAGAAATGTTGTAGCTTGATTGTTGGCTTTTTTTCGGCGGAACGTCGTAGTGACGTCATTTTACCTATAGGTAATTCATTTCGTTTGGACAAGTTTGGCAAAAAGGTTTTTATATTTGCAGCTACAAGGTTTCCTATCAGGACGAATTGTCGTACCTCATAAAAATGACAAAACTGTGGTGACAAAATATCGTAGCTAACATTTCTGAATACCAGTATGCCTTATCAGTATGACTTATCAGTATGACTTATCAGTATGACTTACGCGTCTACGGCTTATAATGTATTTTGCAGCTTCATTTGTTTGGTATTTCACAGAATTTCAATTTCTAAAACATCGTTATAAAAAAATCTGACGGTTTTGTCTCTCTCCTGAAAAGTTGGCACTTTGTAGCTACGAGGTTTGAGAACGACAGCGACGATATGTGTTTATTCAGAAGTGAATGCGTTGATTCGACAAATAAAACAATTAACGTTTTTCAAGGGTATTTAATTCTATAAAAAAAATCACTGAGAATCATTTTACTCAACTTCAGTTTCAGATTGTACTTACTGGCATAGCGATATGCAATTGCTATTGGTAGACCAGCCGACCGTGATAACATGATGCAGGTAGACGAGTTACTGCGATTTGTAATCAAAAGCCGACTAACGACCGTTTGTAAAGCAAGACCGTAAAAGGGCCCGAGTGAAATGCGAAATACAGAGCCAGAAAGTTCTGTCGCAATAATTATCGATGCATTGTTTCCTCAATTGACTAAAGTCATACAATTTTATGATACTGACGCCATTAAAGAGGGGTTGGAATGCTGAATGGTTATTTGAGAAGCCATCCATAGTTCTTGTTGTCAAAAGGAATGAGACACCGGCAGACGATATGGTGTCGGTGGGAAAGGCATGAGACACCGGCGGACGATATGGTGTGGGCGCAAAAGGCATGAAACACCGGCCGACGATATGGTATAGTGGGAAAGGCATGAGACATCGGCAGACGATATGGTGTCAGCGCAAAAGGCACAAGACACCGGCAGACGATATGGTATCGGTGGGAAAGGCATGAGACATCGGCAGACGATATGGTTTATACGGTGGCAAAGGCATTAGACACCGGCAGATTATATGGTGTCGCTTGAAAGGCATAAGACAACAGCAGACAATATTGTGTCGGTGGGAAAGGCATTAGATATCGGCAGACGAAATTGTTTTGCTTGAAAGGCATGAGACACCGGCAGACGATATGGTGTTGGTGCAAAAGGCATCAGACACCGCCAGACAATATCGTGTCGGTACGTACTCGTGCTATTGTATATAATGAAGACGCTTAAGATAATCCAGGAGTTCGGATTAACGAGAATGAAATAAGTTCCCATTAAAGACACTTACAATGTTAAACAATTATTTACATGAGCATAAAATATATACCCAATTCCCTTGGAACATAACCTCCGGCAGGACTTGAACACGCAATCCCCGGCTTAGGAGGCCGGTGCCTTATCCATTAGGCCACGGAGGCGATAGTTCGTCTGACTAGTCTTCGATTTGAAACTAAAATATGTATGTCCTCTTGGTTTATTAATGCTGAGGCACAATCGTGGACTTCTCTAGTACACGACCGCTACATGCTACTGTTTATTATGAAATGTTATCAACAGATCTCATGCCCTCCCGAATTTTAAATTGAACCCCAATAAAATCGAAAGTTCTAAGAGCGTGTCAGCAAACGCTCTAGCCGAAAATCTGCTTCATAATCATAAGTGAACACGCTTCTTCCGCAATCGACTGATATATTCTAATCAATAATATCTAACCATTATACAATGATTCAGAATGAAATGCCTTTAATGCAAGTCTACTCTTCTCTTAAATTCGTACACTTGTTCATATCATGTTAGTGTTTAATTGGTCCCCCCAACAGCTTAACCGTAAGGTGTCGAAGCTGCAAAAAAACGGCTCGACGCTTTAAAGCATTAAGATACGATTTAAAGCTCTAATATACGATCAGTAGTATTCAAATGCTCATTATGCGTAGATTCCGAGCAGCTCGCGTTAAGATTTATCATGACATTCGCCCATTGTATGTCATTCTTTCTGTTTAATAGTCTGCCAGCACGCCCGAAGTCTGTTCGCCTGTCTTTTTATTTGTACGTTTGCCTGCATAGTGTAAGTCTAGTACGTATGTCAGCCACGTACGTTTAATTTAATTTACACACAAGCAGATTTTACCCGAAACTAAGGAAACGTGTGATTGTATGATATTTGTGATGTTACCTCTGGCGGGACTCGAACCCGCAATCCCCGGCTCACGGTACCTTATCCATTGGGCCACGGAGGTACACCGTTGAAACCGTCTATTAGTTCACAGTTAAATATGTGCGTCTGTTTGGTGTTTTCATGACGAAGCACAATCGTAGACTACCCTGGTACCCGACCTTTACATATTACTGTACATTAACTAGATATTGTATTTCAACTTGTGTGTAGGCGTGGAAATCGGATGCTCTATCACTATGGCGCCATCTTTGTGTGTGGCTTATACTTCACGCTATATGTGTTTATTTTGAAATTCATAAGGTGATTCGACAAAGAAACCAATTAACGTTTTGCAAGGGTTTAAATTCTAAATAATTTCATTTAGAATCATATTTACTCAATTTCCCTTTGAGTTTATACTTGCTTGCATACCTATGTGCAATAGCTATTGGTTGACCAGCAGACCGTGATGACGTGATGCAGGTAGACGTGTTACTGCTTTTTGCAATCAAAAGTCCACTTACGTCCGTTTGTAATGCAATACCGTAAAAGGGCTAGAATTAAATGAGACTTCGAGAGGGTAACACTTTTGTCGCAATCATTGGCTATGGATTCTTTCCACAATTGACTCAAGTCATACAATAGTCTGATGCGTACGCTTATAAAGAGGTATTGGGCTTCTGAATGGTTATTTGAGAAGCCACCTAGAGTTCTTGTTGTCGAAAGGCATGAGACAACGGAAGACGATATGGTTTCGGTTGGAAAGGCATGACACACCGGTAGACTATAATGATAATAGTGTCGGCGGGAAAGATATGAAACACCTGCAGACGATATGGGGCGGTGGGAAAGGCATGATACACCGGCAGACGATATGGTGTCGGTGAGAAAGGCACGAGGCACCGGCAGAAGATATGGTGTCGGTGGGAAAGGCATGAGGCACCGGCAGACGATATGGTGTCGGTGAAAAAGGCACGAGGCAGCGGCAGACGATATGGTGTCTGCGGAAAAGGCATGGGACACCGGCAGATGATATGGTGTCAGTGGGAGAGGCATAAGACAGCGGCAGACTATATGGTGTTGGCGAAAAAGGCAGGTATCACCTGAAGACGATACGGTGTAGGTAGAAAAGGCATGAGACACCACGAGACGATATGGTGACTTTGAAAAGGCATCAGACACCGGCAGACGATATGGTGTCGGTGGAAAATGCATAAAACACCAACATACGATATGATGTAGACGAAATGGCATGAGACTACGGCAGACGATATGGTGTCGGTGTATAATTCATGAAACACCTGCAGACAATATTGTGTCGTTGGGAAAACTATGACACACCGGTAGACGATATGGTGCCGGTGGAAAAGGCATGAGACACCGGCAGACGATATGCGGTGAGAAAGGCATGTGACAACATCAGACAATATGGTGAAGTTGGGAAAGGCATGAATCACCGGAAGACGTATGATATCGGTGCGAATCTTGTGGTATTGTGGACTATGAAGACGCCTGAGGTGATCTAGGAGTTAGGATAAACGAGCTAGAAATAACTTCCAATTGAAGACACGTGCAATGTTAAACGATTATTTACATAATTATTATATGAGCATAAAAGGTTTGCATTTGCAGAAAGTGAACTGCTAATATTAAGTACCCAATTCATTTTAAAAATAACCTCCGGCGAGTATCGAACCCGCAATCCCCGGCTTAGGAGGCCGGTGCCTTATCCATTAGGCCACGGAGGCGATAATTTGCTTGACGTGTCTTAGATTTGAAACTATAATATGTCCACTTGGGTTTATTTAATATGAAGCACAATCGTTGACATCTCTTGTACACAACATCTACAAGTTACTGTCTATTATCAAATTTCAAACGTCGACAGATCTCTTTTTCTCCCGGACCTGAAATCTTAACCCCAATTGAAACGAAAGTGAAAAAAAAGTATTTCAGAAACGCTCTAACCGGGAATATGCTTCTTAGCCATTAGTGAAAGCGTTTCATGAACGATCGACTGATCTATTCTAATCAACAATATCTAACCATTATATTATGATGTTAAGATCCAGAAGGGACTTTCTTAAGTGCGATTCTTCTTTACTCGAACTGAGTAAGTCAATCGTATGTCAGCCACGTATGTTTAATTAAATTTACACAAAGGCAGATTTTATCCAAAACCTATAGACCGTGTGAGCGTATGATGATATATGTAAAAAGTAAAATATAACCTCCGACGGGACTCGAACCCGCAATCCCAGGCTTAGGAGGCCGGTGCCTTATCAATTGGGCCACGGAGGCGGTACGTCAATAAAACAGATTCTATTAGAGCACAGTTAAATATATGCGTCGGTAATACTCTGTATGGTACATGACGAACCACAATCGTAGACTACCCTGGTACCCGATCTTTACATTTTACTGTACATTAATTACATATTTTATTGAAACTTGTGTGTAGGTGTGGAAATCGGACGTTTGCTCACTATGGCGCCATGTTTGTTTGTGGCTTATACTGCATGCCAAATGTGTTTATTTTGAAATTCATGAGGTGATTCAAAAAAGAAACCAAATTTATATTTTGCAAGGGTGTTAAATTCTAAAAACTTCGGTTATAATTATTTTTACCCAATTTCCGTTTCAGTTTGTACGTACCGGCGTAACAATATGCAAATGCAACTGGTAGACCAGCAGACCGTGATAACGTGATGCAGGTAGACGTTACTGCTTTTTGCAATAAAAGCCGACTAACGACCTTTTTTTGTTGTAAAGTTATACCGTAAAAAGACGCAAATTAAATGCGACTACGACGCAGACAGTTTTATCGCGATAATTAGCTATACTTTGTTTCCCCAATTGACTCAAGTCATAAAATTGTCGGATGTTGAAGCTATTAAAGAGGGGTTGGGATGCTGAATGGTTACTTAAGAATCCAACTAGAGTCCTTGTTGTCGAAATGCATTTGATCCGGCAGACGATATGGTGTCGTCGGGAAAGGCATAAAACAACGGCAGATGTTATGGTGTCGGTGGGAAAGTCATGAGCCACTGGCAGATGATATGGTGTCGGTGAGAAAGGCATGAGACACCGGCAGTCGAAATGGTGTCGCTTGAAAGGCATGAGACAACGGCAGACGATATGGTGTCGGTGGGAAAGGCATGGTGATGCACCGGCAAACGATATGGTGTCGGTGGGAAAGGCATGATACACCGGCAAACGATATGGTGTCGTTGGGAATGGCATGAGACACCGGCAGACGATATTGTGTCGGTACGTATCTGGTGGTATTGTAGATAATGAAGACGCTTGAGATGATCGGACTAACGAGCAAGAAATAACTTCCCATTGAAGACACTTGCAATGTTAAACTATTATTTACATCATCGATATATATAACATTTAAAACGATAATCGTTTTAAAATTCAAATGTTTGCATGGTGTTAGAACTACTGTTTTGATATCTTTGTTGTGAACAGCGTGTTTACGTTAACGTCCGAAAAAAAGATGTCCGAAAATAACTGCAAGCTGTTAAAACGCGAAATTAAGTTGAATTGAAACAACAATGCGTTAAATATTATTTTTCATTAATCTGACATTTTTCACGGCGACTGATCGGAGCAATCTCACGGGGGTACTGTTAAAATCGTCAGATTTCCGATTTATCTGACCTATCTCACGATCTGAAAATATTCACGCTACACCGGTCTATTTCGTTTTCCGTAGAGATAGCTTATGTCGTCCGTTTGTGAGCTCAAATTTGATTGGCTGACGGGTTCGATGGCTTATTCTAAAAATAAATGCTGCTCGAGCAGCATATTGCAGCTCGAGCAGGAATTTTGCTGCTCGAGCAGCATTTAAATGCTGCTCGACCAGTAAATTGCTGCTCGAGCAGCATTTTTTTCTGCTCGAGCAGAAGTTAAAGTTTCGAACCCTTTGGTGCGCCATACCATTTGCTTTATTGATGCCCTCCTACAGACGACTTCGGTGCGGTTCGAGCTATGATGTTTCTGTGCATG
The DNA here is from genome assembly GCF_020536995.1 of Dreissena polymorpha. NCBI lineage: Eukaryota > Metazoa > Mollusca > Bivalvia > Myida > Dreissenidae > Dreissena > Dreissena polymorpha. The sequence continues at coordinate 140,365,185 of NC_068357.1, forward strand.
TTTTCCATGCTGTCCACAATTGGCTTTGTCCAAGTACGTTTACACTTACTTGGTGCTGTTTTACATCGCGGCGGTGGTATCACCATTCATGGGAGGTAATTTTAACTACACTTCATGTATTTCGAACTCCTATCGGTAGTTGCCTCCCATTTCATTTAACCTATGGCATCACTTTTTTCACCGTTTAATACCCTTTATTAATGTAATGAATTGTTTAGATGCCGCAAAGTTTCCTTAAGTCTATATCTCGATTTAACTCGCTACGAAATTTCTTAGGGGATCACAAAATTGCAGCTCCCGCTAAGACAATAAAGTCAAGATATAACGCTTATATTAATACGAACTAAACGCTAATCACTTTCTTGTTGATAATGTTGAAAAGTTAGCGGCATTTAAACAAAGATTTGAAGATATAAAGGGTATAAAGCTGCGAGAATTCTTGTCTCTGCTGGGACGTCGCCATCTTGTTTGTCACGTGATTATCCTCTCTGGTATACCCTTGTTTTATATTAACGTTTATTGTACGTGTATTTCGAGGTTTATGAGGTCCTTTCCGTGCCAGAGACTAAATTATAGCTTATTCATATCAGGCGGAATAAGCAGAACATGTCACTTTTGTGTTCCGTGTTTGCATTTTCAAGGATGGGGGATTATTTTCAAGATATATAATTACTTTTTGTTCTTAAATTGATAGTGTTGATTTTCACCCTCCATTGGATTACTGGATTCATTAATTCTTTACACTCATGCAGTATCCGATTGGGAACTCGAATAGACTAGTGTTTGAAAGCTTGGGGTTTTCGTCCTTTTTTCGGAAAGAACAGTGAATAAACTACTCAAGTCAAATATCTTTAGTTTACAAAAAGTACAAACAGTTATATTTAACGCTGAAATATGTCTTTGATCGCATTAAACGAGTTATAAATGCGCCCTTTAATAGTTGAAATTACAACTGCTATTATTTGAACGATACATTAGTTAGTGATGTTGATATTAGTTTTCAATCGGGTACATACATTGTAAACGCTATATCAAATTTGTTCAACAATCGCAAAATTATGCCTAAATACTTTTCATTATCGTATAAAATTTTCTTGTTACTGATTCAAAATGTGTCTTATTACGTTCTCGGACACGTGAAGTCTTGACATTCTTTACGGACGTACAGCCGTACGTGTATGTACATACGTCAGAAACGTGGGTTCAAACAGCTGTGATGCTCCGTTGATCTTATCATAAATTTTCGTTTCATGATGTCATACAAATCAACAAAAATATGCATTAAAACAATACAAATTAAACTTTTGAGTTATATCTATACATGACCATCGATCAACAAGTCGGGACAAAACTCTACGAACAGGTTACTATTTACCTTCCCGATGTTACATTTTATTTCTTGGAATATGTCAGCACCTATCCTCTATATACTTGAGACGCAAAGTGTCACCAAATGCAAAAGGTAAGACATCAAGTTATCATTATAGGGATAATACACGTTTTCGAGGGCATGATCATCTGCGGGCGCTCGAAAAATCCGTTCCTGCCCGAGTGCGCAGCATGATCATCTGCGGGCGCTCGAAAAATCCGTTCCTGCCCGAGTGCGCAGCACGAGGGCAGGAACGGATTTTGAGAGCGCCCGCAGATGATCATGTCCGAGAAAATGTGTATTTTCGCTATTATTGCATAAACAAATCACACATACCAAAATAAATTAAAATAACATTGAAAACAATGTTTTGTTCATTCGACATCGACAAAATAATTCGATTATTTCAATACAGTTCAAGGTTGTGTTTTACATATGCCTCACTCGGTCATCATCCGAAATGACGAGGCTTTACCTTCGGATAGGCAGTTTACGATTTAAAATGTGTTTAAACAGTGGATTAATGCAAAGTTGAAATGCAGCCGCGCAAATTAACAAATGAGGAATTATTTTGGAATTTACAGCAGGATCGTTGAAGGTACATAATCACTTAAATTTACAGCATAGTCTTTTTAAAGTGTTGAGTAAATAACCTTTTAACTTCATTGACGTTGCCAATACAATAAAGCTGTTGTCAAGAGAGTGCAGATGGTATAAGTTGAAAAGTGGATTGAAATAGGCATTGCTATTATCCCTGCATGCATGAGGAAACTGGTGCTTATTCAGTTCCCCATTTATGCTTGGAAAGTCGTCGAAGGCTGGAGAAGGGAAGTAACTGCGTGTGGACCAGATTATGGATATGAAAAACACATAACTGTTAATGCACGATTTCTTCCGTTCAAGCCCTCATTTTGCCAAGTTTCTGCACCCCACCAGAGGGCATTATAGATAGAGTTTATGCAATAATGACTGTTTCCTAGACAAAATTACTGGCTAAAGTGTGGCTGGCTGCGGTAATGTCTATTCACCAGTCAACCCGTTATCACCGCTTGACATTTCGCGGAAGTGCGATCTAAGCTCCATACGGGATTGTGAGCTTTGGAATCTTGTAAACTATATCGAAGGCCTTTAACTGTTCTTACTTGGTGACTAATTGTATTCTTATTATTTGCATAGACTCTTGAGTTAATGTAAGCCAGTATACGTGGACGGTTCTTATAGTTGTAAACGTTTATTGTGTGCTGTACTGCCATCATCTTTTAAAGGGTTATTTATTTTTAAAAATGAATGTGGTTACTAGAATGATGAAATGTTGCTTTTTAGCTCACATTATTGCTCAGGTGAGCTTTTGTGGCCGGTCTTTGTCCGTCATATGTCCGTCCGTCCGTCCGTCCGTAAACATTTGCTCGTAAACACTCTAGAGGCCACATTTCTTGTCCCATCTTCATGAAACTTGGTCAGAAGCTTTGTCCCAATGAAATCTCGGCCAAGTTCGAAACTGAATTGTGCCTGGTCAAAAACTAGGTCACTAGGTCAAAAAAAAGAAAAACCTTGTAAACACTGTAGAAGTCACAATCATGCCCAATCTTCATGTTACTTTGTCAAAATGTTTGTCTTAAGGATATCTTGGTTGAGTTCAAAAGTGGTTATGCCAAGGATCATGAAACTTCATAGGTACATTGATCAATGACCCCTATTGATTTTCAGGTCACTAGGTCAAAGGTCAAGGTCACGATGACCCGAAATAGTAAAATGGTTTCCGGATGATAACTCAAGAACGCTTAGGCCTAGAATCATGAAACTTCATAGGTACATTGATCATGACTCGCAGATGACCCAATTGATTTTCGAGTCACTGGGTCAAAGATCAAGGTCACGGTGACCCGAAAGAGAAAAATGGTTTCCAGATGATAACTCAAGAACGCTTAGGCCTAGGATCATGAAACTTCATAAGTACATTGATCAGGACTCGCAGATGACCCCTATTGATTTTCAGGTCACTGGGTCAAAGATCAAGGTCACGGTGACCCGAAATAGAAAAATGGTTTCCAGATGATAACTCAAGAACGCTTATGCCAAGGATCATAAAACTTCATAGGTACATTTATCATGACTCGCAGTTGACCCCTATTGACTTTCAGGTCACTAGGTTAAAGGTCAATGTCACGATGACCCGAAATAGTTAAATGGTTTCCGGATGATAACTCAAGAACGCTTATACCTAGGATCATGAAACTTCATAGATACATTGATCATGACTCGCAGATGACCCAATTGATTTTCAGGTTACTAGGTCAAAGGTCAAGGTCACAGTGACCCAAAGCAGTAAAATGGTTTCTGGATGATAACTCAAGAACGCTTATGCCTAGGATCATGAAACTTGATAGATACATTCATCATGACTCGCAGATAATCCCTATTGATTTTCAGGTCACTTGGTCAAAGGTCAAGGTCACGATGACCCGAAATAGTTAAATGGTTTCCGGATGATAACTCAAGAACGCTTATACCTAGGATCATGAAACTTCATAGGAACATTAATCATGACTTGCAGATGACCCCTATTGATTTTCAGGTCACTCGGTCAAAGGTCAAGGTCACGGTGACCAGAAATGGTAAAATGGTTCCAGATGATAACTCAAGAACGCTTATGCCTAGGATCATGAAACTTCATGGGTAAATTGATCATGACTCGAAGATAAGCCCTATTTATTTTCAGGTCACTAGGTCAAAAGTCAAGGTCACGGTGACCTGAAATGGTAAAATGGTTTCTGTATGATAACTCAAGAATGCTTATGCCTAGGATCATGAAACTTCATAGGTACAATGATCATGACTCGCAGATGAACCCTGTTGATTTTCAGGTCACTAGGTCAAAGGTCAAGGTCAAGGTGACCTGAAATAGTAAAATTGTTTCTGGATGATAACTCAAGAACGCTTATGCCTAGGATCATAAAACTTCATAGGTACAATGATCATGACTCGCAGATGACCCCTATTGATTATCAGGTCACTAGGTCAAAGGTCAAGGTCACAGTGCCAAAATACGTATTCACACAATGGCTGTCAAGAAAACGGTGACTCAACTTACAAAAATGCTTTTCGGATGATAACTCAAGAATGCTTACGCCTAGGATCATGAAAGTTCATAGGTACCTTGATCATGACTCGCAGATGAAATAATGATGAAACTTGACCAGGATGTTTGTCTGGACAATATCTAGGTCAAGTTTGACATTTTGTGAAGATTGAATGAACCTACTGCTCTCAGGTGAGAGAACTAGGGCCATCTTGGCTCTCTTGTTTCTAAAATGTGACCATGTTTCATAGATTTGGATTTTTTCTGATCAATATTATGTTTATTATTAGATTGGTAAAGCTTTAAGCATGTATATAAAGTTTTCTTTTCTTTTCATTGTAATATGAGTGTTCTGCATTTAATTATGAGGGGTTTGAATTGGGCCACATTAAGCGATAAAAAGTTCCCACAATTTAAGTACTTTCGTCCAACTTGTGCAAGTGTTGATACAAAATACTGAAGTTGTTCATGCACAAATACTGTGAGTGTTAAGAAGTTGTAAATTTGCAATTGTTATCATCCTACGTTATACGTTACTCCAATATACACATTACATCATGCTTCCCCGGGAAGTAGTCTAAGTCAGTATTGTGCCGCATTCTTTTTTATTAAACGTGTTAGCAGACACACAAAATGTGAACATACATATAGGTATATATACAAATTCAGAAATATGAATATTAAACTATTTCATAGCTGACTAAATATAAACAAAGTAAGTAGCACACATGAACACGAATAATAAGGACGAGCTTTAGTCAATAAAAGATTAATTACAAATATATGTGTCTTGTTCTGTGAAAATTTGGCAAAGTGCATGTGCGAAAAGTGTCGTCCCAGATTTGCCTGTTCAGTCCAACACTTTCCGCTTTAATGGTATTTTCCGTTTAAAGGAAGTCCCTTTTTACCGAAAATCTAGTTTAAGCGAAAAGTGTCGTTTATTTTGCCTGTGCGGACTGCACAGGCTAATCTGGGATGACACTTTACGCACATGCATTATGCCCAGTTTTCTCACAACACGGCTCATATAATGACTTACTTGATTTAAATTAAGGATGATGTTTGTAAACAAATTGTTTGATATTATATATTTTTAAATTATATATAGATACTATTTATGAGCATTCAGAAGATTAGTGTGCGTTCTATTTCGGTATTTCGGACAATAAACAGCATAGTCATTCATCGAGCACGTAGAACAAAGTTTTATTTATTCTTTGTCTAAGGAGCCGTGGAATACGTCACGTTTGATACTCCGGATACTTCTCGTTTCGTTTCTTCGGAACCGTCCGAGGACTTCCGATAATAACCGAGCAATGCCGAGAGCCACGCTAATATCCACGAGACAATCGCCAGCACAAATCCGGATCCACACTCCTTACCCGAACGGTAAAGTGACTTTGATGTTGTCCTTGTACACGGCAAATGCAATCATGCAACATAAGCCTGAAATCAGATCAACATATATTTATACAATATCCCAACATGCCAATTACGTTCCTAATAGGATATTTTGGAAAAAAAATACGAAGTAAAAATCGGTTTAGTTTTTATTAAACAGGAAAGAAAGCCATATAAAATGCCTCTTCAACGCCATCTTTAATGCAAAAAATAATAACTTAATCCATAACAATTCAAAATAATAAATATCAACGTAGCTAATTTTCATGAATGGTTCAAACACGTTCGTACCTGCAATGAAAGGACCCATCGTCCCCACTTGGGTCAGCACGGCACTTGAACTTACGACCCGCCCAGCTACTACCTGAACCACCACACTGAGAGTCAAATCAAGAACCCCAAGAAGCATGAAGACGCGAACCACCAAAAGAAACTCTGAGGAACAAATATAAAATGAACAATTATTTAAAACTACTTCGGCTCCTTCTACTATTATTACTACAACTACTTATATTTCTACTACGACTACTATTGCTACAACAACTACTACTACCACTACTACTACTACTCTTACTTCTACTACTACTACTACAACTACTACTACTTATACTTACACTAATACTACTGCTGATACTACTACTTCTACGAGTTCTACTACTACTACTACTACTATTACTACTACTACTACTACTACTACTACTACTACTACTACTACTACTACTACTACTACTACTACTACTACTACTACTACTACTACTACTACTACTACTACTACTACTACTACTACTACTACTACTACTACTACTACTACCACTACTACTACTACTACTACTACTACCACTACTACTACTACTACTACTACTACTACTACTACCACTACTACTACTACTACTACTACTACTACTACTACTACTACTACTACTACTACAACAACTACTACTACTACTGATACTTATACTAATACTACTGTTGATACAACTACTACTGCATGAGTTCTACTACTACTACTACTACAACTACTACTACTACTACTACTACTACTACTACTATACTACTACTACTACTACTACTTCTACTACTACTACTACTACTACTACTACTACTACTATTACTACTACTACTACTACTAACACTACAACCACTACTACTACTACTACTAACACTACAACTACTACTTCCACTACTACTACTACTACTACTACTACTACTACTACTACTAACGAATCTACTAACTACTACTACTAACTACTACGACCTACTACTACTACTGTCGACTACTACTACTACTACTACTACTAATACTACTACGACTACGACTACTACTACTACCGGTACTGACTACTACTACTACTACTGACTACCTACTACGAACTACTACCTACTTACTACCCTACTTACACTACCTACAACAACTACCTACTACTACTTACTACTACTACTACACGACTACGACTTCTACTACTACTACTACTACTTACTTACTAATATTACTTCTACTACTACGTAGCTACGACTTCTACTACTACTACTATACTACTACGACTAACTACGACTACTACTACTACTACTACTACTACTACTACTACTACTAAATACTACTACTACGACTACTACTAGCTGCTACTACTACTACTACGACTACTACTACTACTACTACGACTACTACTACTACTACTACTACTACTACTACTACGACAACTACTACTACTACTACTACTACTACTACTACTACTACCACCACTACCACTACTACTACTACAACCACTACCACTACTACTACTACAACTACTACTACTTCTGCTACTACTACTACTACTACTACTACTTCTACCTACTTGCTACTTATACTTTATGTTACTTCTTAAAATACTAATATTACCTAAAGACAACCTTATAAGTGATACTACTGACTTGTGTCTGGCAGTCGGTCACAGATCTCGTTCTCGCATGCCCGCCACAAGCCCCGTCGGAAGTTCCCGGATTAAGGGATAGTGTTTGTGATTTTCCACGTATCTATTGACACCGACACAATGCTGGTCAACATCGCTGAAGCCGCGAAGTAAAGGGCCGAGGAGCTTAACTGTGCGGCGTTCACCATTGTGTACTGTCAACAAACAAATGACATTACATTTAAACTTCTACCATACGAGTGTGGTCGCAATATCAGTTAAAGGCGCACGTATGCAAGGTGTTGTAACATAACAATGTGGATGTCTTATGATTGAATGCGGGCGCGGTCTGTCACATATACAAGTATTTCACTTTGTGTAAATTTTAATTAATGTTGATTGAAAGTAATTATCACAAGAGTTTTCGTCATTTTTATGATCAAAACAACTATTTTCAGCGGTGTGTTCCTCTTCGGTAAAATTTCCCTCAGAGGATCAACATCATCGTTAAAGGTGTAATCACCATCAACACCGTCATAATATCCATCGTTGTCGTCGTTTTGTTTATCCTTAACATTGTAATAATTAACGTCATAATCAACGACAACAACAAACATATTCTTATCGTCGTAATGTGCATACTAATTATCCATTATATGTTTGCTCATAGTAACTATTACATTATATCATCAAATTATAGATAATTAGAAGAAAAGAACAAAAATGTCTAACTGAATTGTATATGAGGGCAGTAATATAACTTTCAATTTTCTCACAAGTGGCGGCCTGCCAGGTAATGGTAGTGCGTTGTTGTCGGCTTATTGTTCAATGAGCTTGACCACGTTTACTTGTTCATTAAATTGTATATTGTTATGTCGTAGTTTTGTTTTGTCAATCGAACAAGTCCTTCCTTGTCCAGTAAAGAAGCATTTGCTTGCAATTTGTTTTTACTTATTACATATGGGAAACAAAATGAAGCGTTACACAATTGCTTTTCTTCAAACTGAGTAGTTTTGACTGGGTCTGTGTCGTTGTTTACATGTAATAAGAAGAACAAATCGAATTGTCAGTGTTGCCATGTCAGTATGTCTGATTGTACAACCAAATATAAATGTTGATTGAATAATGTAAAAAATAAGATTTTTTAAATATTAGTAACGTTAACAGCTTCACTGCAAGGATTTTAATATAAATGCTGACAGCCTTTTCAAAAAATTCTTCAAGTTTTTTTGTTATTGGTGAATTGAGAAGGACATCCAATGGAAGATGTGGCAAAATGTTTAAGTTAATCTGAGGACTTAATCATGACAAGAGTAATCCGAATCATCGCCTTTATTTTCTCCCAACATTTTCACTACCATCTGAATATCCATGAATGCTACGATTTGATACTCGGCATTGTAAGGCAGGATATTGACTGTCATGCACGCGAAAGGGATTCAACCTCATAAAAAACATCATACAATTAATATGATATTGAATGCTTTGATAAGTTATTGTTGTGCGTTGATTTTTTATGACATATTTTTTGTAAACTTATTTGAATTAACTACCAGTTTTACGATGCTGCTATTGATTTTTACACAAAGACATTTTGCAAAACCGACACAATATTGTGAGGTCCTGTGTCGATATCGCAGTCATAAAATATGTAATTTAATACCTTGTGTAACATTAGTTCTCTGTTTACATAGGAACTGGAGCTTTAAAAAATGTGTTATCGGCCCTAACCTAATGGACATTTAAAAATTGCGTTTTTCTCAACAACGTCATTTGAGCAACAACCCCCAAAATCGCTGCGAACGTCACAATTATTATCCTCCTCCTCCTCACCCTCCTCCTCCTTCCCCTCCTCCTTCTCATTATTATCATCAGCATAATCAGCATCAGCATCATCAGCAGCAGCATCGCCATTCAAAAAATGCTTTTATTTTCAATATCATTAAATCATTTAAAGGCATATTATGTAACAATATAACTCATCCCCCTTTAACAAGTTGTATATATATCCGCAGATGGACTACAATACATTAAGCGTTAAGTACATCTAGATGGCGAAATGTGAATATATCGGATATACCACTTGTGATCTGATGGGCAATTCAGATAAGCGGAAGTCTTCTAAATTTGAATTCGGTTTTCATACACACGTCCATGTTATTATGTATTCTTCTTTAAAATATATGTCATGTTTTAATTTAAAGAAAAATCGTTAGCTTTTTTTCATTGTTTTCAGAGATAATGATTGGCAAAGGATAATATGTTTCCATTCTAACAAAAAGGATGTTCCGTTCGCACTTTTAAAATTACAGCCTAACGGCGAACGGAGCTTCAAAGATGCATTTTAGCATAACAGCTTACAAACATGGATTGTAAAAAAGTCACATATTCAACCTATTTTGACCTATATAGAAATTCAAGCAAAAACCTAAGATATGTAAGAAAGAACTCGACGCGAATCAATATTCACAGTTGTATGGCCATCTTTTTACCCAATCTCTTGCACGACGGTTACATTACATTCACCTCGGTGATGGGCTCAGAACGGACTATTTTCATGAAAGCGTCTCATTCATGTTATGATCATTCCAAGCGTTCATCGTGGAGGTTACAGTATACTAAACCATCTCTTGCACGACGGTTACATTACATTCACTGCATTAAAGAAAACCATCTCATACCATAATGTCTTATTTAAGTCTTAATTCATTATTATACAATGGATATGTTTTTTTTATGTTAACAAACCTATATACATACATACGTCGAAGCAATGCCTAACGTCACTCAATAAAAATTATGTTCAATTGTTTACATCTGTGAAGTGCGTGGAATGATTCCATCTGCGTAAATGGGCAATAAAATAGTTCCAAAGAGTTGCATTAAAACTCGCAAGTTTTTGCACGATGTATCGTTAATTTAAAATTCCTGTTTCATTATTTTACGCCTCTGATCCTAAAAAATCCAAATCAAATATACTTTGAATGCGTTTGTTCGGTTTTGCCCAGTTTCTGGGCAATATGGCATGCTGAGCCTTTCGCAGAGGTGTATTTGAGAGCAAGGAACGACAACTCTGCGTGGAGATTGCTTTTTACCGGCTCCTCCCAAGTTGAAGGTAAACCGCCAACTGTCAATGTCTTCTCATGAATTCTCAAACATTCAAGCGAAAAAGTGATGTGTAGTACAAATCAATGCTATTCCAACAACAAGTACAGATTAATATAAAAAAATGTCTTAAAATCGATTGTTTTGATTTGTTAAGAGAGTATAGCATTGCAAACCTGAAATATTCATTATATGGAAATCTTTGGGCTAAAAAGTAATATATAAACTATGGCTGTCGTTAAACAGCATGCGTGATATTTTAATAAACCTTTAATTGTTTTAAATTTCAGTGTCATCATACAAATGATTAAGCAATTTGGCGTTCGGCTATTTTTTATTTCTTCTTCAAATTCAGTTTTTGAAGACAAAGACAAATTGTATTCAGACTTATAATAATTTATTGCGAATGTTTAAATGCGTTTTAAATGTGATCGAAAGTATTACATGCGTCATTGCTGTTATCATTAACCCATTTATGCCAAGCGTCTAGAAAAAAGGCATTGGCAAACAGCGTAGACACAGATGAGACGCCGCATGATGCGTCTCATCAGGGTCTATGCTGTTTGCTTCAAGGAATTTCTGTAACAAATATTCTAAAAATTGAAATAAATATACCAGACATCCCTAATTTGGAGAATGAATTGATCAAATTTAGAAGGATGGGAGAGTCCATTTGGCATAAATGGGTTAATAGTACACGATTTAGAACAGTTCATTTTCAGAAAACTTCATTATTCACATCATACGCTTGTACAGAAAGTTTACTAAGAATTCATTATTTTTGCTTTTGCAAAGAATAAGAACACGCGGAAATGAAACTGATAACGTTTCCGAAAGCACGTGTGTTTGTTTTCCTTCACTTACACGTTAAATTTTAAGGGCTATGTACACGGTACAATGATTCAATTAATAAGCATGGATGTTAAGAATAATTAGTTTTAAGACTTAACGACTTTAAAGGCGTAAACATGTTTTTATATGCATATAAAGAAATTTAAACAACCGCTTTAAGTTGTCATTATAAGACACGTTTCGGGATTACGGGAAAAGTACTACTAGTTTGTCGATATGCACATGCATTTTATGCGACTTATTGTTGAAAATTGATAATATACTTTGTACCGGACGAACATTCAAAATACCGTGTACATTTATGTATGCATTTTTTTGATTGTTTTTGTTAAAGCAAAGCACACCATGATCCCTTAATTACTGATGCCCCTTTTATTTAAGGACCATCAGATCTAGATCTTCAAATGTGAACATTTGCTTTGTTTAAAATGTATGCGAAATGTGCGGATATTTTTCATCGTTAAAATTTATCTTTGTATATGGTTGTGCACCGATGTCACGTAATTGCACCATAACTCTTAATTCTACTTTAAGTGCCGATCACCGTCGGATATCTCCATAGTATATCCAATGTAATCGGGTTTTAAGGGTTTCATTAACAAATGTTTGTGTCTTTGTAAAAACCATGTTTAGATTCATCGAAAATAAAAACATAGTCAAGAAAAATTACCGCGTGATCAACACGACCAATTAGCATTTTTAACTATAAAGAGTATTTCTTTTATCACTAACAAGTGATAGACGTATTTTCCGCAGTGTCAATGGAAGAGTTCCAAATGATTAATTATTGTGTCCATTTCGATTGGTGTTTCTCTATATAAAGCGAAACGATGTATCAGCCATACTTTACAAACGCCAGCTTGATTTCAATTAGCTGAGATTTTTCATGTAATACATACCTTTTTTTGCAAAGCTTTGTTTATGTTTTATTTGTTTTTGTTATCAGAGGTTCCAAGTAGTCAATCTCATTTTTGGTCAAATTAATGAATATAATTTAATGCATACACGATCAAATATTTTAAGATGAAAGATTGTTTAAAAAAGGCATCATGCGGCGTGAATGAAAGGCGCGTGTGTGAATGGCAATGCTTCTTTAAAGAAAGCGATAACAATCGGTACGAAGAGCGTATCACTTGATAGGAAGTAATTGTTTTATAGGATTATATTCTTAGTAACTTTGCCAGCTGTGTCTTAAATGGACACAAAATTCCATGCCACAGTATTAGTCTAACTCAACAGACCACGTGATAAAGAACGGTGTTAAATTACTCAAAATCTTCTCATAGATTCATTTTACATTGAAAAAGTACACATGGCTTTATCAAAATGGCGGAGTATCCTTGTTTTGTCGCTGACGTTATTTACGTTATTGCTGGTAATTTTGGCAATGGCCATGAACCAATGGCAACACATGAGGGACGGAACAAACAACGGTAGCGTAGGCATATGGAGACTTTGCGCGGGAAACTCGTGTTATTATCTTCCTTATTCAGGTAAATTGATAATGCATTTAAATTACACTATCACCATAACTATACTATTTTGTGAAACATGGTTAAGAAATATAATTGTAGTTCATAGTTTGTTGACGAATAACCCACAGTCGGATATTTAGATGCGTATCGATAAAAGCACGAGTGCATAGCACGAGTTATTTGATAACACATTCCGCATGGCTGTCAGATTTCTATGGTACCAAACAATTGCATCAAGGCAAATTCAGCCGCCTCCTGCAATAATCGATATCATGCCATATACAACCTGCGTAGCTACAGACCAGATTGTGCATACGCGAAGTCTGTGCAGAAGCTCACCTGTTCGCTATTATGAACACGGTACCTTTATTTGAATTTATAGCGGACATGAGATCCCCTGACCAGACTGGGGTTGTGCACTGGCTGGTAGGAAGCTACCATGGACGCATATGACATAAGATCCTTTTCGCTCCTTTATTGTCTTTCTACAGACGACCTCGGTGCGGTTCGAGCAATGATGTTTCTGGGAATGTTTTCCATGCTGTCCACAATTGGCTTCCACGTATTGTCCACGTACGTTTACAAGGACTTGGTGCTGTTTTACATCGCGGCGGTGGTATCACCATTCATGGGAGGTAATTTAATTACTCTACACAATATTTTTCAAACTCCTTTCGGTAGTTGTCTCCCATTTCATTTAACCGATGGCATGTTTTTTCCTGCTTCGATGTCCACACAGCTCATATTATTGAGGAAAGAAAAACTTAAGACGCATTGTCAGATTCAAAGTCTAAAACGACAATGGTTGTCATCCGTTTTAATATTAAATGCCTATATTTACCCGTTCACAACTTTTATCCGATGCCATTATATAATTTAGCGTCGTAGCCACGCTGAGGCACACCGAGGCAGTTGCCTCGGCTAAAATTTGCAGAGCAATTTTTAGATTACAAGGAAAAAAGGAAAAATTATGTCAAAAAATAAAATCTTTACTCGAAATTGAGGCAATTTAATGAATTTTAGGCACTATGATCAAATATTATCATTGAGTACAATTGGTTCATGTTGAGGCAGATAATTATTTCAATTTAATAACTTCAGTTGAACAATTCAACAATGAGGCCAACTATGGTGCAGACCACACATATACAATATATAAAACAATTTTGCGAAGAAAAAAAAACATGACTCCAACCATACTTTTCCAAACCATCCTTACTTCAACTGATATGCCATAGTCTTTAAACACCTGCAAATATCACTGAGCATATAAGAGTGGAAGGAGAAGACAACATTATATGACAATTGATGGTCACAATCCTCCATGCAATGGCGTAGCAGATTTTTTGTTAACTTTATTGATACTAAACGGTCATATGTAGCGTCCACGATTCCGATAATTAAGGTATAAAATGTGGTTTAAATGGCTTTTAAAACGCACCAGAGACGTTCTAGGTATAAAAAAAATCCAGGGGGCATGCCTTGGAACCCCCTAGAAAGACCTAAGATACTGCCTCGGCTAAAATTTGGGTGTGGCTACGCCACTGTAATTACATAGTCTTCACACAACTAAGCACAAAACACAACACGTTTTGCATTGGGCAAGGCTTGCGATCAGTTTATTGACAACACACATCCACGAATATTACATATTCGTATCATATAGCAATCAAGTACAATCGTAGTACAACCTTAACAGGACAATTTTCGATCTATAAATTATATAACAAATTATAACTATAATGTGTATACATCACTTCTAGTATTGTGTCCTTAATTGGTGCTTTCAAGGCCAGGGTAAAAACCAGAGATAAAAATTCATCAGAAGCCCAATGTAAAATAACTCTGGAAAACTGTACCTGAAAACAACCAATATTAACATGTAACTTAACATTATGTCAAACAAACATAACATGTCATTTGAGCCAATTTACTACTAATGCGGTTCGAATTTTAAAAAAGTAAAAGTTTACTGATCGAAGTCTAGCGTAGAACTGACCAAACAATGAACACCCCGTGCAAATTCCCGCCTATGTCCACCTGAGTGACCATCACTCACGTGACAACCACACGCATGAACGAACCGCACATATACCTGTTTTGTGCGGTGCGTTATGTTTAGACATACGTTCTGTGCTATACTCCGTAACGCACAGAACTGAAAAATAAATAATGCAGAGCATAGTCTTAATTGAAAACAAATAATTGAAAAAAGAACAAAACTTTACCTAAATACAGCTCAACAAGAGTTATTGTTTTCTATCACATTTTGCCAATATTTATGTCAATACATTTCTTACACGTCCGCTATAATAATTTCTATCATGTTTGTAATTGTAGGCCTGTTTCTGATGATAGCGTTTGCAGTTTACGCAGACGACATTAAATTAACCGTTAATACAGCGTACGGCTCGAGTTTCGCATTGACTGTTATTTCGTGGCTGCTTGCCTGGATCATCACCGGTTTGACGGCGTATGAGCACATAAGGAACTACTTTTCTGCCCCGACCTACTCAGAGGAAAGACGCGGACTACTTCCGGAGCGTCAGGATCCCCAAACTCAGCCGTGACGTGCTATTAACACAATTTACTTATCTGGTGCGTATGTGCCTAACAATAAAAACTTGTACTTAAAAATGATTTTTATTTTTTTGTGATATTGTTGCTAGTCGGTCTTCGAGTATCAAATTATGCATAAGTGCAAATCATTGATGTTGCTCGATTGCATCGAATAATGATTGTAAATAATTTTAAAGAAAAAAAAAGGAATACTGTTCGAGGGAAATCTGAAAACACTTTAAAAGGAGTCGGAGCTGGCACCACAACTCGGGGTAGACACCATATCCAGAACACTACCTTTTATTACAGACCTTTACAGCTTACTTATTCAGAACGTACTGTATGGAACATACAAATAAACTACTGAATGAGACACGATGGTTCAACTTTGATATCTCTGTTTTCAAATATCTTTCTTTTCAAATAAAAGAAGATAAAGATTTTTTGGTTCAAAAGCACGTTGGAGAGAAAAGGAACATAGCGACTCAAACATAAACTATAAAGCTATGTCCAAAGTATACAGAGGGGGGAAATCACGTGACAAACAAGATGGCTACTTCCATGTTACCGTTTTATACCCTTTATTACTTTCATGTTAAGTCCCGCTGAATTTTCTTAAGTCTATATCTCCACCTATCTCGCTAAAAAAATGCTGGGCGGAATCACAAAATTACCGCTCCTGCTAAGAAAATTCGTAGCGAGTAAAGTCGAGATATAGAGCGAATATTAATACGAACTAAACGCTAATCTCTTTCTTGCTGATATGGCTGGAATGTTAGCGGTATTTAAACAAAAAATTTAAGTAATAAACGCTACACAACGGTGAATAATACTTATCTCGGCTTGGACGTCGCCATCTTGTTTGACACTTGATTTTTCCCCTCTGGTATACGATCGTTTTATATTAGCTTTTATATGTGGCTAATAATATAAGATTTTTATGTAAGATGAACCACATGAGTGAATCCCGTATATATATATATATATATATATATATATATATATATATATATATATATATATATATAATTAATCATCACATCAACGCTTAAGTCGGAAATCTGTTTGAAGTGTGAACATACATTTGCCGTATATATGTGTGTTTGTGTATAGTGTTGCTGCTCTTTTATTTTTTTCTTTAATATTATGTTTTTTATTGTATTCTATTTCGTGATGGGGGTGCTCAAAGTAAACCGAACAACTGATCATTTTATTGTGTCGTGTGAATGATGTGATTGGATCAATAATTAGTTCGCATATGGGAGTGGTGTGCTATCGCCATTTCCTGACTTTATAAACTCGTTTATAAAATCTAGAGTGTCCTAACTTCAGTGTAATTGCGGTCAAATCGTGATTTCTACTCATGCAATGATTGACACAAACTATATCGTATGTGAAGATACATAGTAGGCGTAAGTGCAGAAAAAAAACCGTTGTATATTTCAATGATGCTTTATTACACTCAGGTCTTTTTTACACTTGGGGATGCAGCTGTCAGCACGATTTGGTGTGGGAAAAAAATATTGTGAATGTATCCTTTTAGGGGAATAGGGGTTTAATAAAGATAATTTATGTAAGAAACAGTGTATGATTAAAGGATTGAAGACTGTTTCTCTCAATTAGGTGTATGAAAAGGTTTTATGCCATCGCTACTGATCATGGTTTGTTTTAAGTCTCGCTTAAGTAACGGAGAGAAAATAGAAATTCTGATTAAGACCCTCTATTCTTGTATTTAGGGCAACGTGCATATAACACAAACATTCAACATATGGCAATCATCAACACTGCCATCGAACGTTCAATGCAAAGCATTTAGGGCTTTAACCTGTTACAACGCTAAGATGTAATTGCAAATTGTAGG
Source organism: Dreissena polymorpha (assembly GCF_020536995.1). Lineage (NCBI taxonomy): Eukaryota > Metazoa > Mollusca > Bivalvia > Myida > Dreissenidae > Dreissena > Dreissena polymorpha. The sequence goes on from NC_068357.1 coordinate 140,382,775, forward strand.
GATACAACATAGCACTACATTATATATTAATTTACACATTATTAATAGTTTATAACAACTATGAATTGGGCTTAATGTTTCGGTATCAATTTGCTGTCAGTACGCCTACACGTGTACAATGAGGCGTGTGAGCAGGCATTTATTATTAAAGGGATTTGTTCACAGTTTAGCAAATTAACAATAACAATTTGATAGACTAAAACAGAATGTATACATATCTTGAAATAAAAACAAAAAACTTGGAACGAAGAAAACAATATTTAAAAGAGCGGTTGATTGTTGGACTATAATTACTTAAAATCGGTAAAATAATAAGCCTCATGTGAAGGTTTTCATATAGAACATTTAAAATACACGCATTTTTCAGATTGTTCAAAGTAGCCTACGCAGGGCAGTGGACGTGCGTACGATTTTTCCTCTTATGGTCCCGGGTTCGAGTCTCGCGGTATGCAAACTTGTTTATAAATAATTTTGTGTTGTAAGCATGAACATTGACAACTATAGCAAATGGTATAGATGCATTTTTTAAAAGGAAATACTAGTTATGACATTTTTTATTAAAAAAATCTGTGAAATATTCCCATTAAGTATCTGGATATAATTGGGATAATGTTTTAAAGGGACTTGTTCGCATATTGTTTCTCTCTTTGTTTTAAATGTACTTGAAAGAAAGGTAACTAAAACAAAATATAAAGACATAACTGGTGTGTTCGCTGTGTCACATAAACATGTATTCGGTCGCTCCATATTTAACGATATCTAATCAAATGTTCGTTTCTTAGGATTTTATTCGATAAGTATCTCAACGTGATGAGGGCACATCAAAATAAATGTAAACTTAATTTGCCAACTTTAATGGTACATAATGTAGTTACAAAGGAATATAAACGATGATTGGAATAATGCAACTCTGGAAACATTTCTGAGCGAGAGTCTTGCTAATATCCGCTTGTATTTTAATTAAAACTGGTGGCCTGTTTCCGATACAAAAAGTAAAAATCACATACAAATATTAAGCATAAAAATGATTTAAGCTCTGGTCTTCGCCTTCGAGCCTGCATTGGTTTGGAGTTAGTTATTATGAGATCAACAACAATACGTACTTTGTCGATAATTTTGAGGGATAATTGTGTCTGCCACATAACTTAACTTACTATCTGAAAACAAAGCAAGCTATTCAGTAACCATATGTGAATATGCATTTGGTAGTAGTTGGTGTAGCCGCATATTTTCATGTAAAGATAACTAATGGGCAATCATGAAAGGTTTCTATTTGCCATATAATAACTGAATATGTGAGATTATTTCCGAAAATCTGAAGGGTTATGTGCTTGGAAAAAAGGTCACCAAACGAAGGATGACATCGAGCCCTAATACATTAACATTGTGTTATTTACGTCTGACGTCAACGCTAAACGCATTGGTCAACCAATACGTCGTGTAGTCAGTTTAAAGCGTGGGAGTCCTCTATATGTTGTGCACTGATAGACATTTAACTTTTGAGATTGCGTAATGGTTTATAATTTTCATCTCATATATCTGCAATATGGCGTAACTATTTAAGGCCAAACACTTTTTAAACAATAGTTTTTGTATAGAATGCACGTATCTTTCCATTGTAGTATTACGACTGGAGATCGTTTAAGACTAATATCGATTTCCAGTATGGAAAATGATTTAGTATACATATTTAGATTTAACAACAAAACTATGTTATAAGACGCTAAACGCAACTCTTTTTACTAATTCTTCTTGTGACACCTTTATTATTTGTATTTCTTTCTGGATTACTCGTGCGAAGTGGTTGGCCTTTAAACCGGTTTAAACCCCTATTGCTTTGTATTGACTGTTCCAAGTCGGTAACACCGTGCATACTAAGTTTTATGTCCAGAGTTCCGCTGTATGTAAAACACTTTCATAAACCAAAGACTGTTGGACGACATTTAAAATTTAAATTTCCAAATAATTGTGAACTTTTTCCTTATATAAGTAGTATTATCCGTTTATATGTATATAAGTATTTTATCATGTTCAAACCACGTACCTCGAAAATATAAACCAGTGAAATTCATAATAAAATGTGACCTTTATTGTCATTGATTAATGTTTAAAATGAAGACAATGACAAAATTACACATTTAGTGTTACATAAAAATAGATAAAAAAATTAGCCAACTAAAATGAAATTCTATTGGCCTTAGTTAGTTGTCACAGAAATCTCGACCTCTAGATATAAATATATAGGGTACGACACGATTTATTTTAGTATTCATTTCGGAGCAAGAGAAGGGATAGGATGCAAATAATCGCCTTTATAGCTGTTCTTCTGGGGGCAGTTTCTGCCCATCCGTACTATCGGGATTCCTTCCCTAATGGGTGAGTCTTTGTCCAACGATTTGTTTTTATTTGAAGGGGTGAACGTTGCGATAAATTATTTTTAAAAAATTGGTAATTTATCAATGCGCGCTGTGAGTTTTCTATGTTGTTATGTTATATAAACTTTAAAAATTACAGTTTGACTCGTCTTATAAACTAACTTCTTGTCTGCATATAAAACCTTGTTAAATATTTACTTGGATACTTGATAATACATATAATTATAACATTAAGTAATAAAAAGTATTCTATTTATAATAGAATATAAAATGTGTATTGACCATAAAAATATCATTAAAAATACTCTGTCTAAGCCTACACAACCGCTGTTGAAAGCGATGCACCCTGATTTCGGGTCATTTTAATTTCAATACCTTGTTATATATATAATATCATAGCCACAAGCTAACCACCTGTAAAAAAGGGTCTTTTGATTAAGAATATCGTATCTACATATGCTAGCAGCGGCATTTCTTTCATGTGCGAGCGACGTGTTGAATAAAGGCCATATGTGAATGCGAGTTTTAGAATCTACAATATAGTCATTATGAAAGTCCAAAAACATTATCAGAAGAGAAATTCTTATTTACATCGGAACGTCTTTCATTAAAAGCAAGTGACCTAAAAAGATCTCTAATACTCCTGTATCGGTCATTTAAAGACTGCACAACAATGTATGGGAATATCATATTTGATGACATATGTAATCTGACGATTCGAATACAATGTTGTGTGTTTCTGCTCACTAGGTACTCTGTGCCGAACCCCTGTGGAGGCGGTATATGGGAGGCTGTAGGTCACTATGACCCTCATCATCACACCATAAACAAGAACAGATTCGGACAGGTACGTACTGCTATGAATGCATTTTTGTATAATTGACGACGCGTTGTGCGAAATGCAGTATGCCTAATATGAAAAGTCTAGTGAACGTGTGAATATTTGAGGAATAAAACAACGTCAGTCTATTATAGTTTTTGACTCGCAAAAGAGTATGTGTACCTCTGAAGTTTGACTTCGCCAATTTAGGTTTGGGTCTGATTTATACAGAGTTCATGCTCTCCCGTTGACCTGTTAACCAAGTAATTAAAAAGTAACATTCCAGTTAAGCTATGTGTATATCTTTTACATTTTCTCTCAAACGTGACTTTGGCCTTTGGCCTATATATCTGATTAATAAGTAACACACCAGTTGACTTAAGTAAGAATTGTATGTGAGTTACTGCAATCAACATGTGTGATAACTGTATTGACATTGTTTTAATCGCTGCCATGTTTTAATCGCTGCCTCAATTGATGTTATTGACCGACATAAAGCAATTTGTGTTAATGTTTATGTAGTTGTCGAGCTAACAGTTAACATCAGTGTCTGGCATTTGTACCGGTTTGGATAAATTAAGACGTCCCGGTATGCGCATCTTTAAATAAAAGCGATCATGCGGAAGGTCGCTAGACTGTAGGTTCGTAAGTTCAATTCCCTGCCTGGCGATTGGTCATGAAAATTCGGTTAAGACACTTCACACCATACTTCTGATTGAAACAGGCAAGACAATGGTATTTATATGTGCCATATGTACTGCTATAGTGTCAGAAGGTTAAATGACCGCCTCAATGTGACTGAAGTACATACACTGTTATAGGTCGGAATTAAAAAAGCAAATAACCTCCATGCATAAAGTAATGTTGTTTAAAGGCATTCTCCGCCGCCGGTCACACTTGGACCAAGGCCCTGTGCATGGCGGACAGTGACGGCGACGGCAAAACTAACGGAGCTGAACTCGGGGACCCGACATGCGCCTGGGTGCAGGGTGGAGTGCCCGCCGGCCGTGCTACCGGACATCCGGGTAACTGTCTATACCGTTACGTTTTGTTCATTGAAACCAATAATTTGTCGACCATACAAGGGTGGTGATATCTCACATGCCGTACTTGTCCGTTATTGATATTTTTTGGGGGAAAAGCAATTTTATTATGTACCTACTTTCTTATATTATGAAAGCGTTTTCAACGATCAAAGCGGGAGCCCTCCATTTCCAAAACGTGCATAGTACATAGAATGACCTACAGGAACCAATTGAGTGTATGTTGTAAATATTATGCCGTACCAGATGGGTTAAAAGTAATAAGGTTTACCAACGGGTACAACGTACGTTAACAGACACAATGTTGTGCCTACACGCATAGTTTACAGGCACATCTACAAATGCACATGTGTACCTACAACTAACGCATGTCGTAGCAAATTCATACCTTCGCGTACATTATGATTAAATTGGTAAGAATTTGTTTTTATTTGTATCGTTTTAATTAATTATATTATTAAATACCTTTTTTATATGAGCTTATATATGACTACATGTACTTGCTAAAAAGACAGCGATCTCGTTTTTGACTTTGGGTTAAAAATAATTTTTCTAATCTATGCTGACATGCATCAATGTATGCCAATATTTAAAAAAGTATCCATATGATATGTAATATATATGGATTGCATTAATTAAATATATGTGATATTTGTCATTGTGTATGTATTCTTTCTAGTTTCTTGTCAGTTTCTTTGATAATAATTGGGTAAATACAATTGCATTAGAATATGCATGTACTTGTTTACTGGATATGCGTTTGTTTCTACCGTGATAACACGTTATATCACCCATCGAAAGGTAGACAAATCATTATGTCATGGACTTTTATTCGAATAAGAAAACATTATTGGGAAAATTGTCTCTTTTGACCATTGTGATATACGTTACAATTAATATAATTTAGCATCCGATGCAAGCTGTCTTTTCATAGTAAAATATATTCTTTTAATGTATTCCGAAGGTCTTCTGGTGAGCAATCCTGTCATCAAACATGTGTAACATAAAAATAAATTACAGATCTGTGTTATAACATTCTTTTAATAAACCAAGCACTTTTACTTTGCGAAAAAAGTGCTGACAAAACGTTTTCCGGCGTAAAAGAAAAAAGTTGTTTGTTTTCGTTAGCCCGAACCTCAACTATTTTATGGTCAGATTCTTAACTCTTTTTGTACAAATGTATTACAGCTTATGGTTGCGATCAATTTTCTACATTTCATAAGTATTCATTTTACTGCCAACATTAAATTTATAATACAAGAAAAGGTATGTTGCAAAGCGAGGGTGAAGATTTTTGCAATGTAACATCCTTAATACGGTGGCACATGTCTCGAGTATATTAAAGAAAGTTAAAGAGCGAATAAATTTGCCGACCTACGCTTTTTGGCTATGTCAATTATGTTTCAACCTTGCTGACATGGACATTTTACTTTGATAACTTAATTTATTCAACATTTCATGTTTAGTTCTGTCATTTAAATAACGGGAATCGAATTTAAACAATCGAATTGTTATTTCAAACATGTTTAATTAACAAACGAGAATATTCGATTTTTTTTTGTATTACGCGTGAAATAAGGAACAGCGTGCGATAAAATGCTGGTTTTTGTTTATTTTGCGATGTTTCGTGCAATAAGCATTACTATTTCCTGTTTATTAAATGGTTCACGTATATTTCTCCAGGAATCTGCGAGCCAGTGGGGTCTTGCGGAGATGGGTTCACTTGCAACTGCCATGGCGCCAATTGTGTTGGAAAATAAGCGTCCGCATAAAAAACTGCCTTGCCTGTTATGGAATTTTTGGATACATCTGTGATAAATGTGCTATAAACACTTTTAAAAACAGATGACATTCATTGGAAATGACTTCCCTTTACATCAAATACGGTATTCCACTATTAATAAGTGCATTTGCAACTCTTGCGGATTTTTTTCTCAGACATTCCTTTAAACATGTGTCTATTGATCGCGTAAATAAAGTTGAATTCAATTTGTAATAGCATAACCTCTTATTTAAGATTTTACATAATTTGACATGTGCTATAAGATGAACATATTTTGACTTGTGCTATAAAATGAAAATAAAAAAATACGTGTGATTGTTTACATGGCTTCGAAAAAATACATACAAAGGAAGTTACCTTGCAAGTCTCGTAACGGTCCTTTTTTAAAACATGTCGCTTTTTCACACAAAATTCATGATTTTTTTAGTTTATTGTCTTACCAAATCCGATGTTAAAAACCACAGGGTCTGTCAACATGCGTTTAGCAATACCGCTAATCTGTTTAATTGGAGCATAATTATTGATTATTATTCAATGTCTTTATGACTTGTTATGCTTCTGTGATAATGCGAGAATTTTTTAATTTAAAAAAATCTGCTTTGTTGTTCATACTACAATAAATTGCTCCGCGTCTAAGAACGTTATGAATAAGCCCAAGTGAAAGTTAGGATGTTAAGATATGCTTGCAGATGAATTATTTTTTTTATATAAGTAAACATAGAGATAATTAAATCATATTCCCAGATGTGTCCATTTATCTGCTCGAGGTTAAATACAAAATACCCACATTCTGTGTAAAAAACATATGAATTGTTTTGTTCAAAACTGGTTGATATATTCACAAGGAATAAGAGTGCACTTACATGCATTCATTTATAGTTTCATATACACACCTTGCATACTATTTTGGAGTATATGGGACTTAATTACTCTATAACATGAATGTGCATTATTGTTTTGTTTTGTTTTATATTTTGAAAAAAGATCGGTTGACAGATATTGTCGATAGGGGCCATGCTTTTTTTAAACTCCTGGATTTAATTTTGCAAAACGTTTGAGCTCTTAAACCGCTTGACATAGTGTGAATTTGGCGCGACGTCGTTCGACAGCGCCGCGAACAGAGTCACGTTCAGTAGACGTCATCATTACTGTTACTGTTGTTATTATGATTCATATATTTGAACGTAATTAAAAAATGTAAGGTTGACTATGGATTGTGCTTCTTTTCTTATTTACAGGCAAATTAAAGGGACGATTGAACTTTACCGGTACGCAACACTTAACATCAAACAGCGTACCCTAACCCTAACCCTAATCCTTAACACCTAACACATAACAACTAACGCAACACCTTATAATCCTTTTATCCTATATATTTCCTTAGTATCGGGGGCTACCGCCCCCAAACCCCCGCTTTGTCGATAGTGGTAAACAACTGCGTACCGGTAAAGTTCAATCTAGCCAAATTAAATATACAATATGAACGCCGATACACATACATGAATTTAAAACAACCACTGAAATATTTAATACAAATTTGGTTCATGGAGCAACACGATTGCTAGAGGGAAAATATTTTCGCTCACCTGAGCGACCTTTGTACGTTGTCGATTGGTTTGCAGTGTCCGATGAGTGCGTTGTCAACATTTAGGTCGTTACCATTTGAGAGGTAACATTTTCATCTAATGTTGATTAACACTATTTATTGTACAAGTGACTGGTAATCAATAATCATTAGGGCTTCTTTGCTCAATTATTGAATTACATCAACCAGTTGTCTTTTAGTCATGCTTAGGCCTTCTAGTTGTGTCTTATAGTCACACTGTAATTTTAACCTTCAAGTTGTGTCTTGTAGTCACACTTAGTCAGTCAATTTGTGACTTGTAGTCACGATAGTTCAAATAAGGTTTAAACCCAAAAGAAGTGTCCTTAAGTATGACAGGTGACCGGTAGCTGTGGGATCCGACAGCCAGAGTGCAGAAATATCCTTTAACGTATCCTTTTAGTTAATGAAAAACAGTGTCTTTATGTTGCCAAATATTTGCTCATATTACCATTATAATTATTGTCTTAACTCTAGTTATATCCATTTATTACATAATATTTTACTTTTACTGTGTTTTAATAGTGTAGCCGGTATTGTTTTATTGCTTAGGTTCCTTACAGCATTATTATTTACATCACAAATTTTTAGATCATTAATCCTTTAATTAATGCTGCATAATATTATCAATACCTCTTATTTTTTATCAATTTTATGTACATATATATGTTTTGTACAACGCCATTGAATATAATTATATAAATAGGCGTTTCATCAAATTAGCAAGTTTCAAGTTTACTGGTCGAAATGATAATCTTGAAAATAACTAGACCGAGTTCGAATAATTGTTAGACAAGTGACCGGGAGGTAACTTGTTCGATCCTTACTTTACAGCGTTCTTTTGATCTCTCCGAAAGACAACATGTACTGGTTCTACCCTGGAGACGGACACGAGGGTGTTTCAATAAGCCTTCGACCTTCGATGTAATCTAGCTTAAATAAATTGTTTAAAAAAACTCGTTATTATTTAAATGAAACTATTGTTGGTTGATAAAAAGGATACGTGCTGTTTTCACCTAAGGTGTAAATGGGCTTTTCCACTGTTGTAGAGTGACAGATAACAACTATTAAACAATAGTTAATGCACATTCTGTATGAAAAAGCAAAGGTCTTGTCGGCATTTTGCTCATTATAGGAATTGTTTCTACATTTTCTAACTCAATTTTCCACACTAATAAACATTATGTATAGACATAACACAAATTTACAACATCGCCCATGGAAGCTTAACAAATAATTTGACTTTTATAGACTTGTTCCTTAACGAGGCAATACTGCCAACAACGCCTTTCAACATCTCTTGTGAGATGGGGCTGTAGTACATTTTTCACTGTAAATATTTCTACAGTGGAACATATAATAACACACATCATCACATGTCATCCCAATTCCAAACCACATTTTGCAGGAGTTTAGTGAAAATAATCCAGGATGTAAGGTTTTTTTAAACCAGTAATTAGTAATAAGTAAAAAAAAATCCATTTTTACTACATATTTGCCGGTGTGCTACAAAAATATATTCTCGGTCCCCTGACAACAAATGCAATAAAAGCAGACGATAACCTATAAACATTTAGGCTTTACATTTGCTTGTTTATTGTAATCTAGACAATTATATAGATAAAAACACTTATCTATCAACCTTTCTCTGGTAATGCAAACTATATACGTTACTGTATGGAAAATCCTGTATACAATATTACATCCATCGAGTGTTCTTGGCATGAAAAGATTAAACATTTGAAAGTGAAAGCAATGAATTGATAAAGTATTGCCAACTTAAATAAATGAGCCCCTTGGAACTAGTCTGTCAACAGGCTGCTAATTTTCTTTTCTTTTTTAATTTCACAATTACTTCTTTAGATGTATTACAATACAATATCAAAGCTCATTTCTCTTCTGGCTGAATTTTCATTTTAAGCAGATAACAAAAACGTAACTCTGTTTAGTATAAGTACAGTACAAGAAGTAGGAGAGAGTTATCTCTATAAAAATGATAATGCAGGGCTGTTAACATTATACCTTGGAACCTAAGCCTCCTAAATACACGATATATGGCAGTTGAAAGACCATAACATTAGCATTCAATTTCGTGTTGTCAGATTTGTTATAAGTAATCAATTATCGCTATTTTATTCTAATTTTTGGCAAAAATCCCAAGGTTGTTTACGACCTATCGTAAACAAAATACATTTAGGAATTGTATCTTTGGAGATCACATCTAGAAGTCAAAGCGAAAATGCAGTGTAGTTAAGTTCTACTTAGAGCTTTTTCGCATTTAGGCGGTTAATGTTGAGATAATTAGTTATTGAGGAATTTATTTGCAAATGATAATAATGTTTGTTTTCGGAAAACTTCGAGAACAGATAATATAATGTAACTGTTGAAAAATAAGAAAACACTATTTATACAAGTATTCACTTAGACCTTTATCGCACTGAACTTCGGGTTTTTTTTATTTTTCTTAAATTATTTTTTTGTATATCATATCTGAATGTTGGTTGAATTCGGAATGATTTTCAAAGAGATGTGATCCGCGTTTCTACCTCTACCTTACAGCTCTGAATGTAAAACCGTTTTATTTATTAAAAAAATAAGAAGAATAAAGTCATAAAAGTGTGTTGTGATAAGAATGTTTAGTTGTGTAATGATTACATGGCAGATACCATTATATTTTTACATTTTGCTTCCTCATTGAAAGTGCGTTCGGAATAACTTAGTACCTAGTTTTTTGTATATGTAGACAGTGAAACATAGTATTTCTCAATAAAAAAAATAGCTTCAAACATGACTGTAATTTAGTTGTTATTATGGTATTTACAAACACTTATATGTTACTTATGTGAGATGTGAATATGTTGGTCAATCTATGAATAACATTTATGGGAATATATGAATTCGTAGAAAACTTATAAAACTGCTGCTATGATGTGACTAAGAAGATTACCATGCTGGTGAAATTGTGGTTGACTGTGGTCATGGTTAAGCGCATGGCGGGCTCGAAAATCAGCAGTGCATAATTATAAAATATTGACAGAAGAAGTTGATTTTGGACGTTGTAGTTGGTGTTTAATAGTGTATAAACATTTTGGGCATTATTATATGTCAACTGTAGTTGGTAAGAGTATGTTGTGAGGAAGCAATTTAATAAGTTGATAAACCCGGTCGAGGCGGATAATCTGCTCGGGTTAACTCCGTTTGGGACTCCGGTTGGAGCATTTTTGTCATACGATTTCGCGGCTGATATATTTGGTGAGAAAACTATATTTTTGTTGTGAAAACGATGGCGGAGAGTACTGCAGCTGATTTAATTGATGCTAGAGACTATGTTGACTCTGTAATGGGGAGATGTGGAATAGCGGTAGAGTGTTTAACACCAGGATCGACAAGGAAAAGGCATCGCAGTCATGGTAGTCTGGACAGTGTTGATCTAACTGCGAAGAAAAGTAAGTGTGAGTCAAATACCAATGATAGATCATTTATACACACAAGACGCGAATTAGATAGTCAGTTGAAAGGCAATAAGAATACCACACAAAGACAGCAAAGTGAGTCAAAATCATGCGCTGAGTCAGCTTTGAATAAACAATTGAGTAGTGGTAACATTAACGTTAATAATACACAGCCAGAGAGTGATATGGAACGAATGTCAAAACTGATCATGCAACTCTCAGAAGATGTAATTATGTTAAATGGGTGTATTAATGAGCGGATGGACAAATTGGAGAATACTCTCGAATCACGCATTTCACATAAGATTGCAAACATAATTGATAAGAGAATAAATGCAGAGCTAGGCAACATCAAGAAGGATATGAACGCAAGACTTCAATCGTTCAAGGAGGAGACACAAGCTAGCATTGACACCAAAATGGACACTGTGAAGAAAAACATTCGTGAAGAGATAAAGTCTGATCTGGATCTTGTGCACTCTAAGATCGACTCACTGGCTTCCATCAATCCTGTGAATAATCCAGCCGGGAATACCTCTGAAAATGACAAGCATCTGAACATTGTCATTCGAGATCTACCCGAGTCGGGTATGGAGGATGTGAAATCTAAGGTTGATAAGCTATTTAAAGATGGTTTGAAAATTAGAGATGTAGTTTGTGAGAAGGCCGAGAGGAAAATGTCGAGAAGTGAGTCTAGACCAGGTGTTATTATTGCCAAAATGAAATCATTTGAAGACAAGCGTAGAGTTATGTTTGCGAAAAACTCACTGAAGGGCCACAGCATATATTCTAATGTGTTTATTCAACATGACCAGGCTCAGGCAGATAGAGTGTTGGCTAACAATTTCAGAGCTGTTCTTGGTGCGATTAAGTCGCATGGTCTTACTGTCAGAGGTTCACGTATTGTTCCACGGGGCTCTAGTGAACGCGCTGATTCCCCACGTGATCGTGCTTCCGGATATGGCAACCACCATTCGGGTTTGCGGAATCGTGATCGTGCTTCCGGAGATGGCAACCACCATTCGGGTTTGCGGAATCGTGATAACCGGTATGACAGCCGTCAGCCCGGATCTAGAGACGGTTCACAGAGGCGAGATCAGGGGGGTGATATAGATAGGCGCGATTCCAGATATGACGATCGAGACGACAGTTTTAGAACTGTTCATCATGGTCGAAACCGGGGTCGTGGTGCTGGGCGTGGAGCTGGAGGCAGGGGTCGCAACGGGCGTTACAACGACAACGGAAGAAACCACAATTATTAGCTTCATATCGGGTTTTGGAATGTGAAGGGGTGGAATTATGATAGAAACTCTGACAATTTTAATTTAAGATCTCAATGTGTTTTAGACAATGATTTTGACATTTTAGGTATAGCGGAATCACATCTTTTAAATAATGATATTTTACAATTGGACGGTTACACATGGTTTGGGTTTAACCGTAATAATATACATATAAGAGCTAAATCTGGATCGGTTGGAATTGGTTTTTTCATAAGAAACTCTGTTTTAAACATGTTTGATATTTCCATTGAAGATAATACTGTTGAAGGGATTTTCTGGTTAAGGATGTGTAACAAGCAAGATAAATCGTTAATATTTCCCTGTGTATGTTACCTTCCTCCGCAAAATTCGTCCAGATATTATGATGTTAACAATTTTTATGATACATTATTGTCTAATGTGTATTTATTACAATCAGTTGGAAAAATTTTCATATGCGGAGACTTTAATAGTCGAATAGGCGATTTAGATGATCATATAGCTGGTATCGATTGTCTTCCTGCTAGAGATGTCAAAGATTTTAATACCAATGCTTATGGTGAGCTTTTAATAGATTTTTTAATAAATACAAATATGTGTGTCTTAAACGGACGAAATATGGTAAACAATGATTTCACATCTGTTTCAACAAAAGGTGTATCAGTTGTTGATTATTGTATTATACCACATGATGCCATTGAAAATTTTGTAGATTTTTCGGTTACATTGGCATCAAATGTTATAAATAAATGTGGTAATATTGCTGAACTTGCACCAACATGTATACCTGATCACTCACTTTTGTCCTGGAAAATGCAATGTTATAGCTCTATACCTATATATGAACATGTTGACAATAATGTCTCAAGTTCTTATGTCAAGTTTGATAGAACTTATTTTGATGGCTCATTTTTGAGCAATACTGATATTTTATATGATGTTAATAGAACTATAGATAATTTAAAACAAGGTTTTAGAACCCAATATGATATTGATAAAGCATATGACAGTTGGTGTGATATTTTAAAAATTTCTATGTACTCTAATATACCGTATAAAACTATACAGATTAAGTCGGATTCTTGTTCAAGAAAATACAAGCCAGGTAAACCTTGGTGGAATGACCAGTTAACAACTATGTGGGATAACTTGTCACAAGCTGAAAAGCGCTGGCTACGCTGTAACAGTAAAAGTGATAAAGTTTATTTTAAAGCAGAATTTGTTAAACTTCGCAAAATATTTGATACAGAGGTACAGAAGTCTAAGAGGCGTCATTGGTATAATATCCAGAATGATTTACTTAACGAGTGCAATGTGGATCAATCCAGGTTTTGGAAGTCAATTGGCAGGATCGGTATTGGACAGTCTAATACAAAGAAGATTCCTAACGAGGTTATACTAGATGACGGCTCTTTGTCTTCTGATGTAGATGTAGTCATGTCCAAATGGAAATTAGAGTTTAGCTCTTTGTTCAATAACCCTAAGTCTGATTGTAATACAGATCATAGTTTTGTTAATGTAGATGAGTCCAATCTTAGTTACAATAATGATATATCTGTTTTAGAAGTTAAGAAGGCTATTGATTGTGCTAAGAAGGGTAAAGCAAATGGTATAGATGAAATTCCTACAGAAGCGTTGCAAAATGATACATCGGTTATGTTTTTACACTCTCTGTTTAATATTTGCTTTCGTAATAGCACTGTGCCGTCTGTATGGGGAAAATGCATAATTAACCCTATTAAAAAGTCATCTTCTTTAGACCCTAGAGACCCTTTATCATATAGAGGTATATCCTTGTCCTGTTCTGCTTATAAACTGTATTGTTCTATTTTAAATGAAAGATTAAGAAAGTGGGCCGAAGATAACAATATTATTATTGATGAGCAAAATGGGTTTCGAAGAAAAAGAAGTACTATTGACCATGTTTCTACATTAACAAGTATAATTGATACTAGAAAGAAGAAAAGGCAATCTACTTTTTGTAGTTTTATTGATTTTAAAAAGGCTTATGATTATATAAATCGTGATATGCTCCGGAAGAAAATGTTTAATATTGGTGTAAAAGGAAAAATATTAACTGCTGTACAGTCCTTATATACATCCATATCTTCATCTGTTAGAGTTAATATGTTAAATACTGAATGGTTTCCTGTTAAATCTGGTTTAAGGCAGGGATGTATATTATCTCCTCTGTTATTTAACATGTATATCAATGATCTTGCTTTATATTTGAAAGCTTTAGATATGGGTGTAGAGTATGGGAATGAAAAACTTTGCATTCTATTGTACGCGGATGATATTGTGTTGATAGCAGAGAATGAACATGATTTACAGCTCTTGTTAAATGCATTGAATGACTGGTGTAATATTAATGATATGTACCTAAATTGTAACAAAAGTAAAATTGTGCATTTTCGACCTAAATCTGTTTGTAAAACTATAATACAGTTTACATGTGGCAATGATATACTTATGACTGTTGATCGATATCTGTATCTAGGTTTAGTTCTTCATGAACATTTGGATTATAATATTATGGCAAAGGTTGTAGCTCAGAGTGCAAGCCGTGCACTTGGTCTGTTGATTGCAAAATGCAAATCAGTTGGTGGACTTCCATTTAATGTTTTTACACACCTATACGATAGTTGCGTTTGGCCTATTATTAGTTATGGAGCTGCCATTTGGGGCTACCATTCTTATTCGTGCATCAATGCTGTTCAATATCGAGCGATGAGGTTCTTTTTGGGCGTCGGAAGATATACTCCCAACATTGCAGTCTCGGGTGATATGGGGTGGGTGCCTCCGGAAATTAGGCAATGGAAGTCCATTTCTTTGTATTGGGCACGTCTATCAACAATGCATGATTTTAGAATGAATAAGCGTGTTGCACTCTGGGCTAAGTCTTCAGCTGGAAGGTCTTGTAGAAATTGGTATTATATTGTCACTGATATGTTTAATACAAATGGATTACAACAATACATAAATATCGAGTCAGCTTTACCGAAACATGCCTTATTGAATGGAATAATGAATGTTTTATTTGATAAATTTAAGATAGACTGGTATCAATCTCTAAATAGTGTCACGGGTCCTTCCGGTCGAGGCAGAAATAAGTTGCGTACATATCGCCTATTTAAGGACGGTTTTAATACGGAATCTTATTGTCAGCTTATAATGTCTCCGTATCATCGGGCTGCATTTAGTAAATTCCGTTGTGGTGTAGCACCTCTGCGAATAGAAACCGGGCGATACGAGCGGCTGGACGTACTAGACCGGAAGTGCCCCTTTTGCGATAATGTTGAGGATGAGAGCCATGTTATTCTTGATTGTTACTTGTATCATGACTTAAGACATATGTTATTTGACAAAGCTGTAAGTGTAAATCCTAACTTTCTATCTATGTCTAAAAACGATCAGTTAGTTTTTCTCTTCACAACCCCATTAATGATAAGAAGTTGTGCCAAAACCTGTTATGATATTTTAAAACGTCGTCTTTTATATGCTTGTAAATAATGTCTTTTCGCTGTTTTTAAGTAACAATAATGTATTTTAGAGGCTTCTAAGAAGTTGTTACTAATCAGGTCATCTACGATCTGATCGGGGTGATACATGTACTCGATTTTCTAAACAATTTCTTTATTGCGCAGCAGTGCTCGTATTTGAACACATTTTTTTTTTTTTTTTTTTTTTTTTTTTTTTTTAATTATTTTTACGATGTTTAGGATTAGCAACAGCCTCTTAGGTTTATCATGTAATATAGAACTGTTTTGTACAGAGTTGGAACGCTGGTGATTTTATACATGTATATATATGGTTTTATATGATTAGAATGCAAAAGTCTCTGATATTTCTTATTTAGAAAGGTTACATACAATTGTCTATTGTATATATATAAGTGAATGTATGTATTGTTGTATTGTATGTAATTGAGACTATAATAAAGAATAAATCTTGGTAACCATTCTAAGTGATATGTAATTTTGTTGGTAAATAAGCTGGTAAATTGTGGATTAGTAGTTAACCGTTCTGGTGTAATGTGATTTGGTTGGTAAATGTGTTGTTGAAATGTGAATCGGAAGGTAACCATTATGGTGTGATGTGATTTGGCTGGTAGCTGATCTAGTGAAATGTGAATCAGAGAATCCGTACTGCAGTAGATAACTATTCTGGTATTAAGTGATTTGATTTGTTACTGGGTTGCCATGTTTAAATGTTAATCGGTAGTTCAACATTCTGATGTGGTGTGTTTTGGTTGGTAGCTGATCTGGTAAATTGAGAATCAGTAATTAATCACTCTGGTGTGATGTGATTTGGTTGTTTACTGAACTGGTGAAATGTGAAATTAAGAATATATCTGTGCTCACAATGGAAACGACTGCATAATTATTGTGCTCCTAAGGATCTTACGGCTTAAGCAAGTAAATTAACCACATGTCAAGATCAAATTATATAAAGACGTTCAACATCTGAGTAAGCGGCCTATGGTAGACTTTGAGTGAAATAGCACGGTGCTGCGGCCTTCTCAATTTGCCCCCACCCCTTTCTAATGGCGCTCTAAATAGTCTAATAAACTAGGTGTTTAATGCAAATAAAGTGATACTTTTGATATTTGTTAATTTTGTATCACCAATAATGTAACGAGCATACTATTTGCAAATGGTACAAATTTGTTTTTCTAGCCCTCAAGGTTTGTCAATGCATACATTTCGAAAATATGTTTATAATTAGTAAATATTTGCAAATATTCAAAAAGAAGTAAATGGACTTTTACAATATTACCCAAATGATTGAGACTGCCAAATTAATAAAATATTTATAAAATGTCACTAGAAAGGTTCAATTTTTTACACTGCCCCTTTTAAAGCAGCACCATGAAATGTACCTATTACATTATGTGATCTTTGATATTCAAGTAAAAAATATCAAATTATATAAACGACACGATTCTGAATTAAACTAAACAAGAGCTGTCACCATAGGATGACATATGCCCCCTATAAACGCTTTGATCGAAGTAATGAGCATTTTTCGAAACCATAACGCAGATTTCGAAACCTAAACGCAAACCCTAAGTTCAAGGTCAAGGTCACCGGGATCAGAATTTGTGTGCGTATGGAAAGGACTTGTCCATATACACATGCATGCCGAATATGAAGGTTATATGTCAAGGGACATAGAAGTTATGAGCATTTTTCGAAACTAAATGCAGATTTCAAAACCTAAAGCGGAGCCTAAGTTCAAGGTCAAGGTCACAGGGGTCAACATTTTTGTGCGTATTAAAAGGCCTTGTCCATATACACATGCATACCAAATATAAAGGTTTAATCTGGAGGGACATAGAAGTTATGAGCATTTTTCGAAACCTAAATGCAGATTTCGAAACCTAAATGCAGACCCTAAGTTCAAGGTCAAGGTCACAGGGGTCAACATTTGTGTGCGTATAGAAAGGCCTTGTCCACATACACACGCATACCAAATATGAAGGTTATATCTCAAGGGACATAGAAACATACACACATGGTAGCTATGAGCATATGTGCGACGGTGCACTATTTGGAATTTAGATCTGACCCCCGGGTCAAAATTTATGGGTAAATAAATGGGTAAAATGGGTAAAAAAAACAAACTCATTTTACTAACAACATGCGGCGCACATGATAATAACTTTTGACCCAGGGGTCAGATCGAAATTCCAAATAGTGCACCGTCGCAAATATGCTCATAGCTACCATGTATGTAAGTTTCAAGGTTCTAGTGCTAAAAGTGTAGGAGGAGATAGTGGCCGACCACGCCCACCCAAAATCTTGTTTTAACATAACTTCTTTATTTACTCACCAATTTACTTAAAATTAATACTGACATCTCTTTTGACAATACGGTCTATCTCGACCATTCTTGTCCACATTACACACCCCGGGGCCCCACCAACATATGCCTTGCCCACCCAAAATTGCATTTTATTATAACATCTATGCGGCGTGGGGATACGCGTCGGCCTATGCCACGCCACTTCTAGTCCAACCCCTCTTAAGCAGCCAGTCAAGGGAAACGGCCAAATTGGCTGCTTAAGCGGGGTGGCCTTTTAAGAGGGGGTTGGGTCATAGGGAGTCTAGAGTTGATGGCCAACTGTTCAATTTTTGTATAAACAAAATGGTAAATATGTGTACATGAACTAAACAATGTATAGACTTAAAATAATTTTATTTCTTGTCAGCTATAAAACAACATTTTCATTCAAAAAAATATTCCATTCATCTTTCTAATCATCATCAATATCATCCTCATCAGAAGCAAGTCAATGATAAAGAATCATTCTCATGATTCGTTGTTTACAGAATGCGCGTTGTATGGCCCAAATGCACTTAAGATGGGAACAGTTGTGAATCAGTTATGCGTGAATAACTCCCGTGTCACTATTAATCGATAATTTAATTGGTTAATTGCAGTTTTATGTATTTGTAATACCTACCGCACGAATTGGTCCCGACAGTGATCTCCTCCACGATAAAATCGTGGCCAGTTACTTAAGAGACTGATAATAGCAACCAGGTAAAATCCTACTGTTAATCGTGCTTTTCATGCATAATGTTATAAAAACGAGACGTTTACAAATCCTAGCATCAAAAAAGTCCTCATGTATTTCCTTTGTCCGGACAAAAGCGCGCGAAAATTATGCACCAATGTACAATGTCACGTCATACCCATGCAAGAGTGTATTGATTTTTGGATAAAAACTTTGTAGCACAGAGAACATGTAGAGCAGTTGATTTCGGTTAAAAGTTGCGTTTTTCTTTTTAACTTTTAATTAGCCGATAATTGTCATAAATATGTGCTTGAAATAGTATGATTCAACAGCTACAAATAATCAATTATAAATTAAGAATCTCTTTTCAAGTACTAATAGATGATATTCGCATGTGCGGAAACAAAAAGATCAAACGGTCGAATATTGCTTTTAACCCGATAATCAGTCGCTAATTAATTGCAATTTTGCAAACTGGCTGTAAAATGTTTATCACACGTTGCGTCGGTGTAATTTTGCCAGTGTACATGACTGACTTGCTCGCGCGTAACCACTCGTATGGGGGGAATTTAACATTTGGGATGCAAAATTGCTGGCCGCTGGCCGGAGAAACGGGGTTACCGCTAAAGAGGGGTGCATTATATAGCGTTTATCGCGGCACAGACCGGCCGCCTACACGGGGCGACCGGCGATGAGGGGTGACCGGAAGTAG
Organism: Dreissena polymorpha; assembly: GCF_020536995.1. Classification (NCBI taxonomy): domain Eukaryota; kingdom Metazoa; phylum Mollusca; class Bivalvia; order Myida; family Dreissenidae; genus Dreissena; species Dreissena polymorpha. The sequence goes on from NC_068357.1 coordinate 140,402,348, forward strand.
GGGTTGGACTGTACATATTTAACTTAAAGTGGCGTGGCATAGGCCGACGCGTATCCCCACGCTGCATAGATCTTATAATAAAATGCAATTTTGGGTGGGCAAGGCATATGTTGGTGGGGCCCCGGGGTGGGTAATGAGGACATGGATGATCGAGATAGACCGTATTGTCATAAGAGATGTCAGTATTAATTTTAAGTCAATTGGTGAGTAAATAAATAAGTTATGTTAAAAAAATTGCGTGGGCGTGGTCGGCCACTATCTCCTCCTACACTTTTAGCACTAGAACCTTGAAACTTACACACATGGTAGCTATGAGCATATTTGCGACGGTGCACTATTTGGAATTTCGATCTGACCCCTGGGTTATTATCATGTGCGTCGCATGTTGTTAGTAAAATGAGTTTACTGACTATAACGCTTTCCACACAACGAACGAAAAAGCACAACATTATTTTTACTAAATTAAAGAAACACACTTACTCCAATCATCATTTCTGTTGAAAATCTTGACACTTCGGATAAGGAATATCTGCTGGAGATTAACCCACCATGAGGCGTTGAACGACTTCGTGAGTGTGCACAATTCTCTCAAATGCTGTGACGTGTTTCCGTCAACGGCAAGGTCCGCAGTCCGTCCTAAATAATCATCCGTCTGGTAGGAAGGCTTACCAAGGGCAACGTTAGCAGCGGCTGTTTAATAAACACAAGTGGGTGAACATAAATGTCGCCATATTTACTTCATAGACATTGAAATATCGCCTAAATCCTACATGTGCACCATTTACATCCGCCTTCTTGAAAATAAGACAAAGGTGAACAAACAAGCCAGCGAACTTAACTCATATATTGCTAGTAGTGTTTTTTTAAATCGCACGCTTAACGTCGTCCGTCCGCGCCTGTGTGGGTGCGCGCATCAATCGTCTATCAGTTATTTTTTAAAGGACTCCAGTCCTCTATCGAAAGGTTGATACTGCATAAATTATCTGGTGACCTTCTGGCAAGCAAGTCACTGAGTTTTCTTAATATATTTGGTGATTAGGATTTGCTCTACAAGTAACGATCACATTGAGGCAAACAAACATACCCATATAACATATTGGTGTGCGTGCTTTTTTGTCAGAATCGTCACAATTTGTTTACTGTTATTACATCTCCGTATACGTGTTTATGTATACACTTTAACATTAAATCATAACCAACATGGGGCCCATAAAGAAGGCACAGACCATTTGAAATGTTCACTTTTCGGGACGATAAACTTAAGGTCAAGTTTGTTTATCGTGTCATACACATACATGTATACACATACATGTATATAACTATATTGTTTAAGTTAAACACAATGGTATATGTACATATAAGATAAGTTTGGACACATAATGCGTTAACATAGTATCGTTAATTGAAAGTCTTTATTACGGCTCAAGCAAATTTATAATTGTTCGCATAATTGGAAATACTTCCACTGAATAAAATATTTTATATTTTTTTAATTAATTTAGATTATAATTTTAATTAAGCATGGATACAAGAAACCTTTATCTTACCTGACGTCTGAAAATGAACGAATACTTGAACAATAGAAAACATAACTAAAGGCCAGCCTTCCATTTTACGTCCTTACCACAGCAGCACAAATTACTATTTGCTCATGGTTTGCATGGGCTTCAAAGTAATTGTGTCTGATACAGCGTTGACGACGCTTTAGGATCCAACCAATCGTACACATCGATAATCTTTGGACTCCTCCTTAAGATAAATCTCGGGTATATTCAACCGTGACACATCGATAATCTCCGGAATCCTCCGTAAGATAGATCTCGTTTCCATTGGGAGCCATCTTGCCTTGATACAACCAACTCGTGATCCGTTTCTTTTTATCAGACTGAATACGAAGCGCATTAAACTCGCGCCAATCTTTCTACCACAAGTTTGATGAAAATGACCGTGTAAACGTCCTTTTGCTGTGCACTTTGATCTAATATACCTTTTTCAATATTATTTTACGATATCATCTACCACTTTTGAAAATGAATTTACGATTTTTACAAAATTATCCAAAACAAAAGTGAAACTGGATTCATCACATTTTGCAAGGTGAAACAGAAGAGATGTTTTCAGTTTGAGCAAAATAATAAAACAAAGACAATTATTGAGTATTCATACAATACAGACTATCATTGCTGTAATGGCTAAAACGACCCGAGATGACAGGTAATATAGTTCGATATCGCGACGGCATTCGCAAGATATAGGGAAGTTTCTGCTGAAGTAAACGTAAAAAGGACAGTTGACTGAATGAAAATATAAAAGGCTATAAAAAGAAAAAGTGTTTTTTAGAATAAGGCCAGTCCAAATTGATTTGTTGGTCGTCGGATTTGCCGCACCTATTTTCTCAAAATGGAATTATTATTTTTTTACCGCTCGCACTCATTTTTGTGTCCTTCTGTAACCATAGCGCATGTGGGTTTTTTTAATTTGTGAACAAAAGAAAAAAAGCATTCTCGCAGAAACGATTTTGACGCTGAATATGAATGCCAAATATAGTGTTTCGTAACCTTTTTAATCGATAACTGTTGTCGCTCGAAATTTCGATAGAGACGACCAGAAAAATGGTTTCCTGCGTGACCGTTTTAACAAATTGCGGTGAAAAGTTGCTGCAGCCAACCCTTATAAATATAAACACATCTGCTTCGTTCTGTGACTCATTTGAATGTGTTAGTTCACGTTCGAACATGCAACTATCAGCAGATACCGTTGAAGCATGTTCAATTTAACAACATCGGAAAACATGACGTAAGTTTTGTATGCATTTTCTTCATTAAATGGGCATATGGACGGTATTTCCCTATATGTAGGCAAATTTTTCCTATAACACAATTTTAAGTGAACAAAAAATAAACATAAAATCATTAAAGGCTGGTTCTAAAAAAGTCACAGGGGCAATGTTTTAATTTTACATGGTTGACGGAACATGTTTTACAGCTAGGTCCGTGTATTTTAGAAACATCAAAAAAGTTCTTTGTAATGATACATTTATTTCAGAAAAATACAATACCGTACTAGCCATCGACGTGCCCCTTTTAAAATAAGGTATCGACAATGGATTATATGCATGGCCTTTGTCCGACTGTCTGTCATTATCATTTTGATGATTGTCCCTATTCAAGTGCTATTGCAACATGGTATACCTTTTCACAGCTTGCAACATGGTATACCTTTTCACAGCTTTCACTATTGAAAACTTCGAACAAATATAAGCAGCAGTAGGTAGACATGTGTCCCTCACTTCAATGATATGGTTATATTTCTTGGTCAAAGGTCATATGCAACTTACTCCTAAAAATATGAGGTCGATATACATCGACCTCATATCGTTTAACGTCAACTTGCTGTAGCATCGTTCCGACATGAAATCATATCGGAAGCTTTAACGGCTGCAAATTCATATAACAGCGCAGAATTAAAATAAAACATTATTTTACTAATTGCATTAGAAGAGGTTTAATTAAAACTTACATGTAATGCTTTTCCTGACATGAAAACAATAGCTTTAGACTTGTGTTCTACATTTTAAAGTTTAAGTGCTGAAACCTAATTTTAGTGCATTTTTATTTGAAAAGTATGTAACTCATAGATATTTTATTGCTTGTTTGTACAAAGATTCTTTTCTTTGTATAAGAATTGATTTGAATGTAAACTATAGCTGCTTAAACCTGTATCTCTTGTTAATGCAATATTTTTTTATCGAAATGTGATTTTTTTTTATTCTTCGATCTTCGCTCGCTCGAAAATTTCCTTTCGCTCGCCTCTTCAACTTTTTTTCAAAAAAAATCCGTAGACCAACTAATCAATTTGGAGTGGCCTAAATACACATACATGAAACACGAAGCGGTGAAATATTGCAAAACACCCAATATAAATCGGAAAGTCGGAAATATGTATCAAGGGAGCTTGATATTTTGCGAGCAAGTAAATGCCCGGATGTCAATGTTATTTCTGATTGGCTAGACGTTTATTTATGTTTTTGCTTGAATTAATGTTATCATTGCATCATTAGTATTTACGTGACTGAACGACCTTTTCATTCTGAAACTAAGGTCAAAATTAGATCTTTGTTTTTCTTTTTTTTTTTGTTACTATTCTTTATACTGTTACGATCGCTTCATTTTCATTCAAGCAGAAAGGAACAATTAGCTGTTGCTGTTGTGTTGTTTACCGACTTCGTTACATACGCAAAATATTACATGCACGCTATATTTTGGAGCACATGCTCTGAATTTTTAAATCCTTATTCAAAATAAAAATTTTTAAATGAAACAATATACTAAATAATTTGCAGATTCATATCAAAATACTGTTATTTGACCCCTTCTCTTACCACCCAAAATCGCAAAGTAAATATTTGCCGTCACAAAGTTTAACGATATTACAGCCCTGAAAAAAAACTCGACAGTCTTCTGCAAGTAACATGACAATAATTATCCGTTTAAAATATTTAAAGTAACATGCCCCATTAATAAATACATTGAACAAGTATATTATCTCCAAGTCAAATACGACGAGTTTCACGTTGTAAACAAACCCGTAACTGAGTATGCACAAAAATAGCAAACAAATGTTAGGATCATATTTATTAAAATTTATTGGAATGATGACATGTATGAAAAGGTGGAACTACGAAAATTTAATCAAAATTTCGTTCCCATCCACGTTTTAAGGGAATTGTTCACAGATTTTTGGATTTTTTTTCAAAAGTCATTAAATATGATTTCTTAAAAAATCGCTAATGTTTGTAATTGACGTAACTAATTGTTATACTAGGAAAGAAGAAACACACACAAAAACTGACGTCGCCTGTATTTGAGCGAGTGTCGCGTATGCGCTACAATTGCGCCACTCTAACTTTCATAACCTGTTGCGAAAGATATTACCTATTGTAAATGTTATCTAGCTTTTGCCAATAACATTATTATTAAATCTATTTTGTAAGAAAACAATTTCACTAAACAATTATCAGAAGACAATCTTCGAAAAAAAGTTTTTCAAGTGAATTAAAAAATTGTATGTTAAATATCTGTTCTATTTCGTCTACCAACATCCTACTACATCCTGGCATTTTTGCCCCTTGCTAAACACGCATCCGACTACGAGACGTATGTCTTATATTATATATATATATATATTTATCTTATATTTATTATAAATTTGGTGCATTTATTTGTAAACACCGCGAACATTTTCAATAGTAACGGCCACTGGAAAAACTTTGGGAAACCGAAATTTCGCAAACTCAAGTACCCTTTTTCTTGAAGATTTGCTTCTTTGAGATAAAGCATGCTATAAAAGTATTCTTTTTGATTAATAATTGATTATTTTCTAACAACATTGCTAACAACAGCGTTTATTGTTCACTATGAAATTTATAAGCAAAGTTGGTCTTCCGACGGGATTTTTGCATTTTCCCATGGGATGTTTTTCCAATGGGAATTTTTTCCCATAATTTAAAGTTAAGAAAAGAAATCCCAAGTTTTTTTTTGGCATTTTAAAACACGTGTTTTCTTCGCGTATTTAAGTATTTCAATGTTATTTATGGATTTTTTAAAGCATTTTATGCGGACAAAACCTTATATTTTTTAGTAATAAAAATTTTTGAAATGGGAAAAAAATCTTATGGAGTTTTTTTTATTTCGAGGCATGTATTCACGTAACTTCCAGAAACACTATATTTATATCAAATGATCAACAATCTACGCGATTTGTATCCGTTTACTCGTGTTTGAAAAAAGTAAAATAGTAGTAGTAGTAGAAATAATAATAATTATGTTATTATTATTTTTATTTTTATTGGTATTATATTTTTATTTTTATAATTATTACTATTATTTTATAATTATTATTTCTACTACTACTACTAATAATAATAATAATAAGTGGTTATTACATAAAAATATCATTATCTTTTTTAATGCCGACACTTTAAAAGTTAATTGTTTATTCAGATTTGTTTTATTTTAGTTACAATCATATCTATTTAAATTGTACATTTCATTTATGTTGTAAAATCAATTAATTATGTTACTATTTTACTGAACCGTATTATTAAATTCTATACTCTGTATTTTGTACGTCCGACTCTAAAATTGTGTATGGGACGGTTGCACTAACAACATTATGTAAAATTATACGTTTTAACTGTTTACTTCCAATCGTCACACATTTTGATTTTTCGGATTAAAAATCGATATATGAAAATACAGGTAGGTTGGTTGCACTGGGCAAAAATCCTACTACATTTACATTTTACGTGCTGTCAACTTTCTACGCTACATAGTAAAGTCGGTCTCGATCGAAAATGGGTTAATCTCGGAGTTTTTCTCTCATTTTTTTCGTGTATTTATTAACCTACCAAACAAAATAAAGTGCTATTCAATAAATATTTTATTTTGCTTCTGTCCCATTGAATTAAATATAGACACTCTTTATTTACATATTATATTTCATAACCAACAGATTTAATACAAATATGTTAAAAATTCAGACAATCTCAGGCAAGTGTTTTCCTTCTCTCATAGTTGCCCGTGACGGACAGCACACGTAAAATATATAGATCTACGGTCATCTCGTTTGCTTTAACCTGTAATCGAAAGGACATATGTTAAAATAAATATGATTGAAAACCTCTATTAAATATTTATATTTCGCTCCTATGCATCAATCGTTCACGTAATTAGTTCTCTGCGTTGTTTATGTTCTTTAAACCTCCCCTCTAAATAAAGATTCTGATACGTTCATTCTAAAGGCAAAATCACAAAATTGCATCATCACCATCATCGTCGTCCTCGTCAACGTCGTCGTCGTCGTCGCCGTCGTCGTCATCATCATAATCACCATCATCGTCGTCGTCGTAATCATCCTCCTCCTCCTCCTCCTCTTCCTCCTCCTCATCATCATCAACATCATCACCATCATAATCATCACCAGCATAATCATCATCATCATCATCATCATCATCATCATCACAACCACCATAATCATCATCACAACCACCATTATCATCATCATCACCATCATTACTATCTTTCCCCACCATTAACAGAATCATCATAAGCTGCCGCCGCCACTACTACTACTACTACTACTACTACTGCTACTACTACTACTACTAATACTGCTACTACTACTACTACTACTACTACTACTACTACTACTACTACTACTACTACTACTACTACTACTACTACTGCTACTACTACTATTACTTCTATTACTACTACTACTGCAACTACAACTACTACTACTTCTTCTTCTACTATTACTACTACTACTTCTACTACTATCACTAGTACTATACTACTACTACTACTACTACTACTACTACTACTACTACTACTACTACTGCTACTACTACTTCTACTATTACTACTACTATTAATACTACTACTACTACTACTACTACTACTACTGCTACTACTTCTTCTACTATTACTACTACTACTAATACTACTACTTCTACTACTACTATTACTACTACTACTACTACTACTACTACTACTACTACTACTACTACTACTACTACTACTACTACTACTACTACTACTTATAATAATAATTATAACAATAATAATAACCGCAGTGAAATTATCCTAATTGATATTAAATAATAATTTCTACTGTTAATACTTATACTTGTACTGCAGCTGTCATCGGAAGTTAAAAACCGGTAGAAGAGGAAAAGGCCTTTATGTTAAGATACGCTATTTGTTTGAAATTACCTGAAATTACAATAAAAACAACGCAAGGTTTGTTTGAACTGAAATAAAGACAATTTATCTCGTACTTTTATAATTGTTCATCTAAATACTAGTTCACGGCGCAGCGACGTGATTGGATTTTGCTTTATGTTCTCTTACGTTTACGCACTGCGTAACAATTTGTTCCAACTTTTATTATGCATGTAATTATTATCATTTACAAAAGTCCGACGTCATAATAATATTCATGGTTTTTTAATTATAATTTTCACAGTCCATCTACAACAAGAAAATCGAATGCTCATGGTTGTGATTTCGCTCACGTTTCGAGGTCGTACTATCAAATAGGAAAGGCACAAGTATTCGTTTCGTTTCGTTTATTTCAAAATGTACATTTCACAATATTTGAATAGAATGAGCAAATAAAGTTATATAACATAATTATAGTCACGTCATTTACAAGAAACAACGGTCAATTACAACGTTTTGGAGGAAATGTTAAAACATAAAACATGCAGAATAATAGATGGACTAAATTGTGTTATTTGTAATAGTTATTTGAACCAAATTTACGATTAATAAGTTGTTTACTTATTAAGAATGCTATTGTTAAGCATAGTTCACCACTCGATTATATGTTTACATGTTATGCCAACCAACGTATATGTTTAGGTGTCGTCGGACGCCTATATCACAAATAAACAGAACAGAATCATAATCATAATTGTAAGAAATCATAATTTAGTTTAACTCAGATTACTGCGTTCTTGTTAATCTAGTGCAATGTAACCCTTTTTCATCGATCTACCAATGTAGTGTATTTGAACCATTGTTCTTAATAAGAGGTCTAAAATTGACACAGCGTAGACATTACCTGAAACGCAAAATAAACTTTAATTGTACATCGAAGGATGGTCGAGCGAGTATGGCACTAGTTTTGAACATGAGCATTTCTTGATTTAATCATTTTTTTATGTTTTGCTTTGTATAGTTATGCGTATAATAATATTGAAAAGGCACTTTCCTTAAATAAAAGTAATTCAGATGGCGACGAGAGGCGCACTCTGAGGTATTCAATAAAACATAACGAACACAATGCAATTACATGCAGAAATTTAAAATACTCGATTTGGAAAAACAGGGCTTATTGCGTGTGTAAAGTGTTGTCTTAGATAAGCCTGTGCAGTCCGCACAGGCAAATTAAGGACGACACTTTCCGTCTCAACTGGATTTTCGAGTAGAAGTTACTTACTTCAAACGAAATATTCCATAAATAAGGGAAGTATCGTCACTTATTAAACCGTGCGGACTACACGGGCTAATCTGTTATTTGTATACGATAAACTGTAATCGGGCATCAACTTTACGGAGAACAAAGTAGATTGTTAAAAATAAGCTTGTTCAAACTTATTTTTTATTATACTAAGAAACATTTCCAGATTGAGAAGCCCGTTAGTGTACGATCGTGACTCATTAGCAAACATGAGATATGTTAATATGTTCATAATTCAAGAGTGTTTTTATTATTTCTATAAATGAAGTTCACTTTGCAATATCTTTACTATTCACTGTAACTGTGCTAACGGTGTCAACCTTATTGTTTTAGATAGATAAACATAGATAAATATTTATCTCCGTAGAAATAGTGTAAATTAATTTATTATTCCTCTTTGATCTATCCCCTCTGTGAATATTTATTTTAAAAGCCATTCGATTTGCGGATAACGTTGATTTATATTTAATTAAATTTGCAAACCAACGATCACACAAGTCCCATGTTGTCGTTATGATGTCTGAAATAAGGATACAATTAATACAAAGTCACGATGTCCATTACTCAATCAGAAAGTTTGTTAACCTTTGGGTTATATATGTATAAAAACATTATTTAACGAAAAAGTAGCAGCAGCAGCAGCAGCATACATAATAGTAGAGGTCGTGGTGGCAACGATGGTAGTGGTAGAAGTAGTAGTAGTAGAAGTAGCAGTAGTAGAAGTAGTGGTAGTAGTAGCCGTAGAAATAGTTGTAAAATGCTACTGGACACGGATAAATATAAATAAGCACACAACAATGTTTGTTGTTTTAGTAGACGTCGTAGTTTAGGCACTGATAGCAGTCTAAGTAGCAGTAGTGACTGTAGTAATTGTTGTTATGTAAAAGTTATAGTAGCAGTAACGGCAACAGCAGCAGACGAGGTAGCATTAGTTATAGTAGCTTTTCTTTTGAAGTTTCATCAGTTTAATATACACAGATAAACGAACAACACTTAAACAATTATTTTTTTAATTATAGTTATCTTCTTTCATACGACATTTCAATATCCAATATCTTTTTTTTTTCTTGAAGCAATTGTCTTGAGTCATTGATCTGAGTTGTGGGATTCGGCTTCGCTATATAACTGCGCGATAACGTTAATGATGTTTCTTCTTTTTATTTCGATAATTCAATTTAACAAACGGCGATAACCTGCACACTTTCAGTACCTTTATAAAGCTGAGATATTATGAGGCAAGTGATTTTATGAAGCGGCGATTCAAAAAGCAGTGGTACAATAAAGCCAAAATTGTATATGTCGTAATTGTAAGGTACAGTGATTTACTGACATCTGACATTAAAAAGAAAAAAATCGCAGTCGAATGGCAGGTATGCCACTTATGTTCGATATCGTGTCAAAAGTCGCAAGTGATATTCATGGTTGATATATTTCGCACACAATTATATGTATATGATTTTGGCTAGAAAACGAAAGAAAATCTTTGTTATAGAAAATGCAGAATTCTTGTTGCGCTGGATATTTGGAAGATATGTTAGACTCTTTTGATAAAAAACACATTTTGAAGAACATTCCTTTTGTGATTCTTCTCTTAGTATCATGCTGCATTGGACTTATAAACAATACCTTATCATTTAACTTTTACAAGCAAATAATGCACAAATCGACGGCAAATCAGCTACTGGTTTATCTCTCAGTCACAGATTGGATAGCGTCTTTGGTGAGCGCCACAACTATTACGTATGATCTTTATCAAGTAAGATTCACCAGCGACGTCGCTTGCAAACTTATGATTTTTTGTAATGTTTGTGCCATCTCCTGCTCCCTTGCGATGGTGTTTATCGTTACAATAGATCGATTTCTTACGGTGTATGAACCATTTCCAACATGGAAGTTCACACCATTTCACTGCAAGTTGTTCACAGCTGGATTGTTTGCATTCACGTGTGGGTCTTCAATTCCCGATTTCCTTGTGGCTGGAGTAGAAGAAGTTAATGTGCAAATCATTGAGGCAAATGTCACGTTAAAAGGACATAATTGTGGTATACCGGATACGGGAGAGTTTTTCTGGCTTTCAAAAGTCTTCTACATAGTCAAGATTGTTGATTTTGCTTTGATTTTCACATGCTTCGTCGTGATGTACTATCTGATTGCTCGAAAAGTTTACAAGTCTAAACAAAACATGTTGAAACACCATATCAATGAACATTCGAACAAGGCACTGAATATAAATACACGAAATAAAACCCTTGACGACTCTCATAAATCAGTAAATGGTACAAATGCCAGTTTCGAATCTAATCAAATGCAAAATCTTGCAACACCAGAAGCCACACTAAAGGATATCCGACAAGAAACAGCAGTGAAGCAGCGTAAACGCAACACCATCAATGACATAAATCTTAACATCACACTGATGATATTTCTCATGGCAATCACGTCCATCGTGAGCATGATGCCTTACTGTCTGATAAATTATGTATCTAGACTAAAGAGATACGAAAGTCCTTGGTGGATTATACTGTTTAGTAATACGAGCGCCATAAACAGCAGCGTCAACCCGTTTATCATTGGCTTCTGTAACAGTGAGTTTCGCATATATGTGAAAAACGTCCTGCGGTGTAGAAGTGTAAAATAAACGACATTTGGACATGCTCCACGTTTACGTGAAGAACATCCTCCGGTGTAGAAATGAACAATGGCAGACCTGTGGGCGTGCAGTTGGCGATTACGTTTGTGCACTAGTTTGCACGCATGATGAAAGACTGAACATTGCACTGTTTCGCCATGTGTATGTTATGTGTTTTTCTTTTAAGTTTGTTTCTATGTATTTGTCATGCTTTCTTCAATAATGTATTTCTATATTGCATTAGATCTGAGGTCGGCAATTTTTTACTACACTGCAAATGTATGCCATTTCATAAAAACGTCCTTTAACGTGATGAGGAGGCGATATGTAAAAGCTAATGGAACGACTATAGCTATAAACCACGTCTTCAAGTTATGATTATTAACAATAGTCTAAATTAAACTCGTTAATGTACAAAATGAAATCGTAACAAAATAGCATGTGCACTTTATGTAAACAACATCTCTTTGGGAACTCTCAGAAAGTAAGGTGCATAATTAGAAAAATTCATGAAACTTAAACGTAATACAAATTTTGTCGGAAGTGCTATTTTTTAATGTAACACGTATCATTAAACATTATATATTCCATTTCATGATGATGTCATTATAACTGTATAAATGAAATGATCTGATGCAGTTGCAGAGGTATTTGAAGAATTTCTTTCGATCCGAGTTCAAAATATAAACATGCTTGTGAATATACTCTTTATAACATTCAAAATGTTGTTTTTTTATAATACAAAACTCTTACTTTAGAAGTGTTCCATGTTGGTTGCCAAATACAGTAGAATAAAATAACAGTTTTCAACATATTAGATATCATTTTACGTTGAAATACATGTAAATATATTGAATTTCTATGTGTTTGTAATTTTGCAGTTTCAGATTTTATATTCCTTGTGTGTGTCATTCTAGTTTAAAATAAAAATTTATTTAATAAAAAATATACATAAATATCCAAGTTCATATTGTATTCTTTTTGTATAAATCATCCTACGTTGAAATAAAATATTTGCACATTGATTTTCTTTTAAGTTTGCTGTTCTATATTGCATTTTCCCATTATATATATATATTATTTCCATAAGTTAAAAAACAAAATGAAGTGTCATAGTTTTTTTCCCTTTATATCTTATTTTACGTCCAAATAAAAGTTTATATATTGTATATTGTTTAATTGTGCGGTTCCATATAGTTTTCTCCTAGTATATATGTCAAAAAGTTGTTGTTTTTAAAATGCAGTTTCATATTGCTTTTTCTTTGCATATGCCATTTTAGTTTGGTATAAAAGTTTACATTTTTTTATATTGTCAATTTCATATTGTGTTCTCCTTATATATGTCATTCTACGTTGAAGTACATATTTAAACATTAAACCGTTAAAACGTGCTGTTTTTATATTGTATTCTCCTGGAATAGCTCTTACATAATAATATAAAAAACTGTGTAGTTCATATTGTTTTATCATTTTTTTATGTTATTCTATGCTGAAATAAAAGCGTATACATTGAAACAAAAAAGCGGTTTCATATTATATTATCATTGCATCCGTTATAGTACGTTGAACTAAAATTGTATACATTACAAAAAATAATTGCAGTTTCATATTAAATTGTCCTTGTACACTTGGAGACTTTTCTAACGCAACACGTATTTAAATCAATATAGCTCCATTTTTGTGTACGAATTTTATAGAAATTTGGACTCAGACTAATTCAACACTACCTTATACTTCATGTAAATTTTATTGAAATTAATCAACATGAAAATATTAAACATAACAAATAAAAAAAATCACTGCAAAAGATAAATTATCAAAATCGTACAACGTAAAATACTAATGTGAAAAGTAAAACGCATAAAATTGCACGTCTTAATCACCGACAGGCATGCAACATTGCGATCCTGAATATTTATACGAGCCATATTGTTTTGTTTTTTTAATTACTGTTATGTATTCCTGGTGGAAAAACCCACTTAGAATGATGACATTGAAATTAAATTGGAATTATATAGCGCTGTACTACAATTGATGACTTTTCTAACGGCAGCGTTATACATAATTTTTGACCCATGGGGGTAAATACCCCCACTTTTCAAAGCATGGGGGTAAATTGACAAATTTTGCCTTGCTTGAAGGGTAATTTGCTAAACGTAAAACAAAAATATAGCTGGGGTACAGACACACTACTTTAATCATCTTAAACACAATAAACCATTAACTATGTGTATTCCTTCATTGTAGCAGGTTTCTTAAAGTGTGTTTTTTTAATGTGCTTGGTTTATAGGTTTCAACCACCGAGAGCCACGGAAAACTTTTTGGCCAACTTTCAACAGTTGGTTTATTAGTGTTTAAGTTTTTTTATTTGAAAACAGAGGCAATTAAATCATTCAGTATTGGCAGTACAATGTTTTTACTCGATACAACTTTTGCCGTATAAAAATAATCAATTTTACTTTAAGAAGTAATTTGTTTTGGCTTCGAAGAAGCCATGCTGACCTCTTCATGCGTCTAGATGATACAGAGTATACATACCGACTAGCTAACTATTTCTACAATCCAGCACACAAATTATCTCTAATTTTTACTACAACCAGTCTCATATTTTGGCAAAAGACTATCAGCTGTTTATATGTTTTTGTTAAAGTTGTACGCAGTGAATTTACATCATTTGCGTAAGTCCAGATCGGCTTGCTTAAATGTACGCACGGAAATGATAAATTGAGCGTATCTTGATTGTTCTAAGGCGTATATTGCGCTGATACGCAGCTTATCTGTAGGTGGATGGTCCACGGCCGTCCACAAGCTCAAATGACCATATATGGAGAAAAAGGCGGGACCAAAGCAAATAGGCTTGCAATGCGCATGCCTAAGCAAAACCGATTGTAAGCCATCTTGAATTGTTAGCGTGAAAAGAAATATACTACATTTATTGGATGTTTTAATATGATGAATATTCTAGGTAGAGAATATGGATAGTATCATTATTAGTATAACGTCAACATTAACTCAACAATTGTATTGTTGACATGAAGAAAAAGCTATTTCGAGGTTGTTTTGACCATTGATTGCTAAGTAGGTCAAACTCAAAGTTTCAACTATTATTGATATTTTATTTAGTTAAGGAATCTTCGAGTAATAGTTAAAAAAATATTTCGCATTCTATAGCTAAATCATGTGTTGTTGCTATATTATAAACGTTCGTGCATGAGCCATTTAAATCCGTTTGCATTACTTTTTTAGTTGTTTCCCCTGGAAAATTCTCTTCTTGCTAGCCTTCGCTGAGTTATTCAACAACATCGCTATATTGCTGATGTTTGTTGTTTTTTTGGTTAAAGCTGCATGCTTTTGTTGGATAATGTTTAATTTATCATTCACGTTTGACATATGATTCTGTTTAAACCATATTTAATCGATGTTTTGGTGAATTTCGCGCATGCTTAACTTGCCTGATTTCGGACGGTATTTACTTTCGGATACATGCTCCTCTTGTGTTTTTTTTCGATGTTTTCTTATGTATGCAGATTTAAAAAAACAGCTCATGCTTAAATGTGTTATTGAGCAAGTGACTTCTTAATACTATGGCAGGAATAAAAAAAAACTGTTATAAAATTAAAAAGGAAGTTTAGTTACATGTATAAACTCACAGTCACAAGTGTGTAAGTATTACTGTTACATTTATTTGTATTTACTAAAAGTAGATATATGCTCACATATCAGTAAGTATTGTACAGCCCTAAATTATATTTAATACACCCATATAGGCAGTAAATTCATATATGTGCTGGTTTTAATTTACATTCATGTTATTATCACCCTGCAATAGACCGTTTGCAATAATAGGAGATTTTTACGTACGCACCGGTTCGGCCGCCATATTGGAGGTATACCAGCGAAGCGTAAACATCGATCAAAATTAAGAGAGCGTAAAACTGTGACTCATGGCGTCTAAATCACTGAACCAAAAAGGGCCGTACAAAGATAGACTGGAGCCTGCAACAAAAGCAAGATACATTGAAAAACTTGCATTGATTGGTGGTATTGACCCATATGATTTGAAAAAGCTTTGTGATGATGTGAATCAACTGCCATCGTTGACCTACCCTGACATCGTTAATTATTTGTTGTTTACACCTAGTATTTACACGATGGAAGATCTGAAAAACTTCAAAAGCTTAGAAGCAGTGAATCAAGTTGAGTGTGGCTGGGTTTCTGGCGTGACTTCTGCTGTGTTGAGTAACAGACTGTTGGTGAAAGGAAGGGTAAGTTATTGCTTTTTTCTTGAAATTCATTGTTCTGGATATTAAGCTTTTTTTTAAATTTTCTCTCATTACTACATCAGCCCTGTTCACAGATTTGTACTGGTATATATTTATCGAGGTAAACGGCAGTTGTACTACCACCCCTCGAAGCTAGCTTTTTTTAGCAAGTACTTTTGCCAGACGCGGTAGAATGTCTGTGTATGGCTCGAGAGGTCCTGGGTTTGATTCCCAGTCGAGGCGTGTTACTGTATGTTTCAGCCAGTAACACATAATATACACTACTAAGTACAATGTTATTCTCATGTATACCAAGAATTGAACTGAATTTTACCTATGCTGACCTATGATATCGGATTTATAAGATCCAGTTATGATGTTCTTAACGACAAAACGCATGGTTGGAAACAATTATTTTAGATTTTGGTTTCACTTTAAACAGCATATGCGACATGCTTACAACTTAGGTATTTTTTAGCTTATATGCTGACTTTTTTATGTGTTTCATATGTCAAGATGCTTAATATCTTGTAAATGTAGTTTACTATTGCTTTTTTATACTTACAGGTTCTTCACTCTCAAAGAATGCATGAAAAACCACTGTCCCCATGGTTCATCTCGACGAAGGATGGTCAAGTTTTGGCCAGTCACTGTGACTGTATGGCAGGATGTGGAGAAACTTGCACACATGTTGCTGCCTTAATGTTTTGGGTTATGAGAACTGTTAAAGTAAGAGACGAAAGGACTGTAACACAGGAACCAGCATATTGGACCATCCCCCCATCCGTGAAGAATGTTGAGTATAGAGAAATTTCTAACATTAACTTTCAAAGTGCGAAGTCCCTCAAGAGAAAATTTGAAGAGTGTTTAAGCAGCTCAACTATTCAAATTTCTAAAAATGTTCATCCTGTAAGAAAGACTAGGAAAATCCCTTCCCCTACAGAAAATGAATTAGACTCTTTCTTCTCTGATCTAGTTTCCACCAAACGCAAGCCTGCAATCTTATCAATTGTGCCTGATTATCTTGAGAGCTACAAACCTAAGTCAGCAGTGCTCAAGTTGCCTAAACCACTAACTGAACTCAAGAACAAACAATCGATGAATTTAGATTATGACCAGCTAATCAAATCATGTGAGGGCATTGAAATTACGGTCACTGACGAGGAAATTGAAAATGTAGAGAAAATCACCCGAAAACAGGCAAGTGAGGGTAAGTGGTTCAATTACCGCGCTGGGCGTATCACAGCCTCAAAAATGAAGAGTGTTTACACTGCGAACATTGATAATCCGTCAAGTGCGTTAGTAAAATCTATTGTTTATCCCAATGTAAACTTTAGAAATGAAGCCACCAAATGGGGGATTGACAGTGAGAAAAAAGCTGCCACTTTGTGTTGTGAAGCCCTTGCTACTGACCACGACAATGTTGAGTTGATAGAAACAGGACTTTTTATCTCAAAGGACAGACCATTTATAGGTGCTTCCCCAGATGGGATCATCAAATGTGATTGCTGTGGGTCCTGTTTATTGGAAGTTAAGTGTCCATTCAATCACAAAGGAAAAGTGATTGATGAATCAGTGCCTTATTTGATTAAAGGGGAAGATGGAGAGCTATGTTTGGACAGAAATCATCCATACTTCTTCCAAATTCAAACTCAACTTGGGGGTAACAGAGTTGGAATCGTGTTACTTTGTTGTGTGGAGTGACATCAGTGTTCACATTGAACAAATAAATTTCAACCCGGAATTTTATGAACAAATCTGTGCTAAGGCAGAAGTTTTTTTTCGTAGGGCTTTGTTACCAGAGCTTGTTGGAAAGTACTTTACCCGTCTGTCTAACATCAATCAAACTGATATGAACTCAGTGCATATTCTTAAGGAAATAACATCCAGCCAAAAAGATGATGGTAATGTGGGAGAAAGGTTTTGCTATTGTAGAGGACTTGAGGAGCCACCCATGGTTGGTTGCGATGGAGAAAATTGCAAAATTGTGTGGTTTCATTTTAGCTGTGTAAATATCACCAAGTCGCCTGAGGAAATTGAAACAGTGAAATGGTATTGTCCAGATTGTGCTATGTAAATGATAACTTACTTGAAATGGAAGTGACAACTTGATCGCAACAATTAAATTGAAACAGTGAAATGGTATTGTCCTGATTGTGATATGTAATTGTTAACTTATTTGAAATGAAAGTGACAACTTGATGGCAACAATTTCAGAGAAATGTGTATCTGTTTAATTAATAATTTTTCTCCTGAGAAAATATTGTACCATTTTTATATTGACAGATATTTGTTTTGAATGAGTGATGCATTTTGGCTAATTATGTGACTAATATGGTTAATGGAGTTGTGTTGCTTGATCATTTGAGCCTTGGTTCTTAGAAAACTGGGCTTAATGCATGTGCGTAAAGTGTCATGCCAGATTGGCCTGTGCAGTCCGGACAGGCTAATCAGGGACGACACTTTCCGCCTAAATTGGTTTTTTGCTAAGAAGAGACTTCATTTAAACAAATGTCAAAAAAGCGGTGTCGTCCCTGATTAGCCTGTGCAGACTGCCCAGGCTAATCTGGGATGACACTTTATACATATGCATTATGCCCATTTTTCTCAGAACGCGACTTAATTTGGTCATAAAAAAGTCTTATTTGTTAAGTCTTCTGAGTAAAAGAATGGTATTTTTGTTTTTTTAGGAAATCTTCTTGATTTTGCAAAATTGAGAATTGAATAAAGACGTCATAATGATAATGCAATTCCATGTGTACTGTTTTGCTTATCTTTATTTCTTACATATAAGTCAAGGAGTCGAATGACAAAAAGTCCTTTAACAAAGTTATTCAACTGTTTATCACACTTAAGTAAATATTGAAGTATTTAAATGGAAAATCAATTCACAGAATTTTTTTTTTTAACTATGTGTACTAAATTCATAATACAAGTTGAATTATTTTTTTTAGGACTTTTTGTTCAAAATAATAATCCTTTATCAACAGCTCTTTAATCATAGTATTTGAGAAGTAACATCATTTAGAGAGTTAAATTTAATCAATAAAATATGATTTACAGAATGAATTATGAAACTATATAATGCTATATACTATATATACTAAACACAGAGAGCACGGATAAGACAATACAATAGACAGTCTATTTATCAAAGTCGACCACTGATTCACATAAGTTAACCAGCGCACAACACACATGAGCTATTTTGTCAATTGTAGTAAAGCCATCCTCATCTTTGGTAATCACTAGGTCCAATGGTAGTGTCCCATTTAAGAATGTGTACTTTTGGCGCACAAGCCCAATAACTCTCTCAACATGTATCCGTACATTGGCTATTTTTCTTGTTGTTTCTACATCCAATGGAGAGAGTTGGTCTTTACCTTTTGTGAAAGCTGGAATTTTCAATGACCCACAAACAGAACCAACACTATCCGCAATGTCAAATCCTCTATCTGCCAACACTAAATCCCCCGGCAAAATGTTATCTAAAAAATTGCAATGTTCAGTGACATATTTGTCACTTGCACGACCGCCCCAACCTTTGGAAATAAACGACACTACTCCCTGTGGTGTGATTCCAATAAGGAACTTCACAGTGTTGTGATGTTTGTATGACGACCATGTCTCTGCCCTCGCTATAAGATTTGATGGACGCTCTATAAAGATCTCGAAGCAATCAATGATTACTGCACACTTATTACCAAACTGTCTTTGGAACTGTACTGGCATTGTTGCTCTCAATGAGGCTCTGTCAGGCCATCGCACAATTGGTTTTAGTCTTACATACATGATGTCAATAGTATTCACAAAAGTTCGAGAAATGGTTGCACATGAAACATTCAGTTGGTAGGCAAGGTGATTGACAGTCAAATTTAGGCGAAGTCTACTTAAAGTCATCACAAGGCACTCAAACTTTCCAAGTGTTACACTATGTTTGCTTGTTAAATAAGGATATAGATACTTGTACAATGACATCAGTATAGCAAAACAAGAAAGTCCTGTAAAGTACCTCACTCTTTCATCATTGTCTTTAAGAGTCTCCTGAGAAAACATAGACGCATTCCGGATAGATGTTTTTAGATTTTCATTTTCTAGTTTCAAACGTTTATTTTCCTGTTCCAATGATTCTACATCTGAAGTAAGCATATCAGTCTGAACATTCTTTGCACTATCTAAATTTACATCAGGTGGTAACTCTGGAGTGTTGTTGTCTGAAAGATCTTGGACCAATGATCTTGCAGTCTCAGCACGTTTCTTCCGTCTCTCAAAGCGCTCAGCAGCAACTTTAGGGGCAGGCGTACTCGGAGCTTGACATCCCATGTTCACTGATGGCGCCCAATCAGGACTGTCTCGGTCAAAAAGTTCTGCCTTTTGCTCTGAAAATATAAAGTGACATAAAGTATGACTTGTGTGGTATGACAATTTTCTTTCCACTTTCCTGGTCTTAACTATGAGACTCAAACCACCAATTTTTAGTCTGAGCTCCAGCTTTGATCTTCTGGTGAATAGACAAAGAATTTCATAATTTGATTCTTTTCAATATCAAAGTGTATTCTTTATGTGGATGTAGACTTGATCAATGATCAATGCTTAAAATTGTGTACCAGTACCGTAGACTGTTCAACTTGTACATGTACATTGTATAAAATTATGATCACTACATTCAAGTTATTTATTCATAAATATTTGCACATTAACTTACTAGATACAAAATGGTCAGAACACACTCGAATATTCTTCAAATTCTTTCCACTGAAGTCTTGTTGTAGCCTTGCTAACCATAATCGCCGCCTCTCTGTTGACAACTCACTGGTTTTCTTGCACTGATTAGTAATTATCTCAGGTAATCTATAAAAATGTCTGTCCTTCTCCCTTGTAGAATTGTTATGACAGCCGATAACTCGGCAATAATTGACCATTTTGACATGTAAAGAGAAATTAAGCGGCGAATTGTAAATAGCTGTCAATGATGCGTAATGGTTAATCGAGCGTGTCCCTCCAATATGGCCGCCGGATATTCGAACAGACACCTGCAAACGGTCTATAGGCGGAGGGATATTGTTTTGGCCTTGTCCGCCCGTCTTTCCGTCCATCCGGCACTTTTGTGTTGGGAGCCATATCTTGGAAGTGCTTTGGCGGATTTCATTGAAACTTGGTATGAGTATATGTATAGATAAGAGGATGATGCATGCCAAATGGCATTGTACACTATCTGTTAATAACGGAGTTATGGCCCTTCGAACCTAAAAAAATGCTTTTTTACCTGAGTGTCAAATATAACACTTTTGTGTCCAGAAGCTAATTAGCTGGGGATATCAATTCAATGAATTTGCTTGTTATTAATTGAAGGGAAATAAACCTGTTATTTTGTCTGTCATTATGGTGTTTAAAGTCACATTTAATGGCATCCAACCTACTTTATTTCAAATACAGTAACACCTGGCGCCGTGACCGGGATGCAGATTCTAAGCAGATGGGCCAAAATGGGGGCAGCTAGAGAGACTTGCCTAGAACTGACAAGCCTGGAGGGAGCTGGTTGACTGTTGGCGAGATGGGACAACAGACGAAGAATAAACGAACCTACTTGATTTGATAAACATTTGTGTAAGTCATTCAAGAATCGAGCAAACTTTTTGTTTCCAATAAGCAGTCCTGTATATATCCGAAATAAAATAAAATGTTTCACTCAGGTTCCTTGATACTCATCTTGGTATTTAAGGGACCTTATAACAGATTATGGCATGTATTGAAGTTTGTCATTAAATGCTTTATATTTATAAATGTAAACATTAAATCTAAAAAGCTCAATTAAAAAACAAGAACAAATTAAAAGAAAAAGTAATCCTCACCTGGGCTCGAACCACTGACCTCGGGAGTAAAAGTCTAACGCTAAGACGGCCATCCATGCTCATACAATATTTTATACTTTCAGTTTCTATAAGCAAAGCTCGTAGTGTCACAAAAAACGACAACAGAACTCCAAATTATTCAATTGTTTTGCTTTGCAACGATTTATCATTTTCAGGTTGTTAATGTTAAGTATAACTGTTTTCTCACAAATATCATAACTGCAACAAAAATGTGCAAGTCTGAAACTATTTTTATACCCCCTTTTGAAGAAAAGGGGGCATATAGTTATCAGACTGTCCGTCTGTCGGTCCATATTTCCGTCACACTTTGCGTTTAGGTTTCGAAAAATGCTCATAACTTCTATTTCCCTTGAGATATAACCTTCATATTTGGTATGCATGTGCATATGGGCAAAGTCTTCCATACGAACACAAATTTTTACCCCTGTGACCTTGAACTTAAGGTCCGCGTTAAGGTTTCAAAATCTGCGTTTAGGTTTTGAAAAATGCTCATAACTTCTATGTCCCTTGAGATATAACCTTCATATTTGGTATGCATGTGTATATGGACAGGGCCTTTCCATACGCACAAAAATTGTTACCCCTGTGACCTTGAACTTAGGGTCCGCGTTTAGGTTTCGAAATCTGCGTTTAGGTTTTGAAAAATGCTCATAACTTCTATGTCCCTTGAGATATAACCTTCATATTTGGTATGCATGTGTATATGAACAAGGCCTTTCCATACGCACAAAAATTTTTACCCCTGTGACCTTGACCTTGAAGTTAGGGTCCGTGTTTAGGTTTCTAAATCTGCGTTTAGATATTGAAAAATGCTCATAACTTCTATGTCCCTTGAGATATAACCTTTCATATTTGGTATGCATGTGTATATGGACAAGGCCTTTCCATACGCACACAAATTTTGACCCCTGTGACCTTGAACTTAGGGTCCGCGTTTAGGTTTCGAAATCTGTGTTTAGGTTTCGAAAAAAGCTCATAACTTCTATCAAGCATTTATAGGGGGCATAAGTCATCCTATGGTGACAGCTCTTGTTTTATTTTGTCAATTTACCAAAACATGCAAAGGCCCCTTAAAATACATGAAGTAATGTTTACAGTTTTCCATAACCACATATTGAAAAAGAATGTGCAAGCTCTATCTATTGGCATACAAACAAAGCCAATCTGTTGGATTATTACTCATGGCAAGCAATATGATCTTAGGTATACCTTCTATAATCAGGTGTTTGCACTTTAATCACATTAAAATTTGAAATACTATAGAAGTACAAAAAGGTCAGAATCAGGGCTCGAAATTAACACTCGCACACTCGCAAAATGCGAGTGAAAAATACCGATTACGAGTTAAGTTTTAAGCCACTAGTAATTTTTTGCGAGTAACGAAATAGTGAAAAAAAAAACAGTAATATTGCTAAATGCGTTCGACATCCTGAACGCTAAACCATATGTCATAGAATGTCCTAATACCCGTATGCGGAAGAGCGCACCTTGTATATAGACTAGTATACTTATAGTACAAATACGAGGATGGTATTGGTACAAAGAACGTTAAACAGTCGACTTATTCACACGTGTTCATTGAACTTGAACAGACATGGCGTCGAAGCGAAAACTAACTAGTTTCTTTTTGCCCACAGATGGAAATAACAATACGAAAGATAAAGCAAAGTTAACTGTTGAATAAAAAAACGAAATTAAATTATGTTTCCAGCAAAATTTGCGAGAATGTTTTTGATTTTGCGAGTTGGTATTAAAGCTGCTCGCAATGTTTTGCAAGTAGAAAAAAAAGTTGAATTCGAGCCCTGAGAATGATAACAAACAGGTTTGTAATGGACATCATCTTGCAATTGCTATTTATGTGAGTGTGATGGTACAAAAATTCTGAATTTGTTATATGTAGGACATTTAGTAACTTAGCAACCCATGCATGTTGCAAGGGTGTTAATTGTCCGGATTATTTGGAAATCCGGATTTGAGCCATTCAGGATTGAATTTTAGATCAGTGTAAATCCGATGATTTGTTTTAAGGGGGTGTAAACAAATATTGTAATTGCTTCATTGGCATGCCGGGCATGTGCGCTTAGTACGGATTTTTCCTGGTCTTTTTAACACGTTTTCCAAAGAAAAAACGGGTTATTAGATTGGCAAATGTCGGCTGACGGGCGGACGGAACAAGCTTGTCCGGGCCATAACGTTGTGGTTCTTGGTGAGAATTTAAAATCATTTGGCACATTTGTTCACCATCATTAGACATTGTGTCGCTCAAAAGAATACCGTCAATATATCCAAGGTCAAGGTCACACTTTGAGTTCAAAGGTCAAAAATGGCCATAAAAGAGCTTGTCCGGGCCAAAACTATGTCATTCATTGTGAGACTTAAAAATGATTTGGCATATTTGTTCACCATCGTGGGACGTTGTATCACACTTTAGAATTACGTCAATATCTCCAAGGTCAAGGTCACCACAACTAAAAATATATTTATTTTGAAACAAAGGGAGTTAATTATAAACAATCAGTTCAGTTTGAGTTGTCTCCCTCTATCAGACTTTTTTCTAAATTGAAAACCTGGTTTTGTGACAATTTTGTCTCTTGTTTTACTATTGTCTGATTGGTTATCCGCTGACACGGACATAAAAGGTAACTGACCTAACCTCTTGGCTACTTTCCAGAAATCTTACATACTACAAAATGTAGCATATGTCCCCCATCATTAAATTTCCATTTTCTGCTGTCAAACTAAGTGCATATATTATTTCATTTGCCAAAGACATATCTGGATATATTTTTGGACAGTTGTTTTACTGTATGGTTAGTGGATTAACATTTATTATGCCCCCCTTCAAATAAGAGGGGGTATATTGCTTTGCACATGTCGGTTGGTCGGTCTGTCGGTCCGTCCACCAGGTGGTTTCCGGATGATAACTCAAGAACGCTTAGGCCTAGGATCATGAAACTTCATAGGAAGATAGATCATGACTCGCAGATGATCCCTATTGATTTAGAGGTCACTAGGTCAAAGCTCTAGGTCATGGTGACCCGAAATAGTAAAATGGTTTCTGGATGATAACTCAAGAACGCATATGCCTAGGATCATGAAACTTCATAGGTAGATTGATCATGACTTGCAGATGACCCCTATTGATTTTGAGGTCACTAGGTCAAGGTCACGGTGACCCGAAATAGTAAAATGGTTTCCGGTTGATAACTCAAAAACGCATACGCCTAGGATCATGAAACTTCATAGGTAGATAGATCATGACTCGCAGATGACCCCCTATTGATTTTGAGGTCAGTAGGTCAAAGGTTAAGGTCACGGTGACCCGAAATAGTAAAATGGTTTCCGGATGATAACTCAAGAACACATATGCCTAGGATCATGAAACTTTATGGGTAGATTGATCATGACTCGCAGATGACCCGTATTAATTTTGAGGTCACTATGTCAAAGGTCAAATTCACGGTGACCCGAAATAGTTAAATGGTTTCCGATGATAACTCAAGAACGCTTACGCCTAGGATCATGAAACTGCAGGGGTAAATTTATCATGACTTGCAGATGACCCATATTGATTTTCAGGTTACTAGGTCAAAGGTCAAGGTCACGGTGACCCGAAACAGTAAAAAAAATTCCGGATGATATCTCAAGAATGCTTTTGCCTAGGATCATGACACTTCATAGGTACATTGATCATGACTCGCAGATGACCCCTATTGATTTTCAGGTCACAAGGTCAAAGGTCAAGGTCACAGTGACAAAAAACGTATTCACATAATGGCTGCCACTACAACGGACAGCCCATATGGGGGGCATGCATGTTTTACAAACAGCCCTTGTTATCGATGTTCTTTATAACATTTATATAAAATGACAATTACACATCGAGTGTTACTGGTGGTCTGGCTTATAATATTTTGCATTTTACTCACCAGAAATAGCAACTAAGACTATAAAAAGAACAATGAACTATGGCTTTGGGGGGCTCTACCTGTAAGGGACCTACAGCCTCAGACTCCAGACTTTATCATTAGGATTTCAAATTTGGGACATTTGACACCCCTGATGTTGTGCCATGTATCAAAACCGTCTATATATAAAAATTAATTTTATTAATTGGATATGTTGAAGATTTGGTGATGCAATCATTGGATTTCATTTTGTGTTTTGTTGACCTACTTTTAATTTTTAGGCTCAGCAGAACTATGGCTGTCAAAACACAATTGTATTAAAATGAATAGTGCTTCAAATTATACAAGAAGTCACTTTCTTTTTGTTTCAGATGTTTTTGCAGTTTCGTCGGAAGACGTTTCCCACCAACCATCCTGTCTTGAAAGAAATAACTTTTGAACCTGATTATCTGGTAATACTATTTTTTTACATACAGTTATTAGTGAATTATGAACATTTCATAAGGATCTCAAGGGTCACAACAGGTATATATATATAATATATATAATCAAGATTTTCCATAGGCAGTTAGAGCACAGCCGGCACGAATAGCATGGACAAGTTAACAATTTTTTTTTTAATATCTAGTGTGTAAAAATTACTTTGCATTGCAGAGAACTTTAAGATCATTTTATTTCTGTAAAAAATGTTCAAAGTTATATCCTGAATGATTTTAGGGCCTTAAATTATATATGGAAACAAGCATATTTAATAATAAAAAAGGCCTGTTGAGTTTTTAATTTGTTCTCTTAAAGATTTACAGAAAGACCCTTTTTAGCTCGACTATTATATATGAAATCTATATAGTGGAGCAATTCTACTCACCCGGCGTTGGCGTTAGCCTTAGCATTGGCGTTAGTGTGAGCATGCAAATGTTAAAAGTTTGCATACTACCCCAAATATTTTCAATGTCCCCTGGCATATTTCTTTCATATTTTGCATACTTCTTAACAAACATGACCCCAACCTATAAACAAGGGCAGACAACTCTATCAAGCATTTTGTAATAATTATGGCCCCTTTTCCACTTAGAAAATGCAGCAAATGTTTAAGTTTGTTTACTACCCCAAATATTTTCAATGTCCCTTGACATATTGCTTTCATATTTTGCATTTTTCTTTACCAACATGACCCCAACCTATAAACAAGAGCAGACAACTCTATCAAGCATTTTGTTATAATTATGGCCCCTTTACCATTTTGAATATTCATATTATTGATAAATCTATGTTAAAGTTGGCGTACCACCTAAAATATTTTCAATGTCCCTTGACATATTGCTTTCATATTTTGCAAACTTATTTACCAACATGACCCCAATCTATAAAGAAGAGCAGACAACTGTATCAAGCATTTTGTAAAAATAATGGCCCTTTTTCCATTATTATATGCATATTACTTAAGATTCGACCCAATAATATCTTTGACAAGTTTTAAAATGACGCCGGTTGGTTGAAAAACATGGCATTTATGAGGTGGGGCATTTTCCTTATATGGCTATAGTAAATCTTGTTATCACTCTAGAGGCCACATTTATTGTCAGATTTTCATGAAACTTGGTCAGAACATTTTTCCAATGATATCTTGGATGAGTTTGAAAATGGTTATGTTTGCTTGAAAAACATGGCTGCCAAGGGGCGGGGCATTTTTACTAATATGGCTATAAATGGCTATAGTAAAATCTTGTTAACACCCTAGAGGCCACATTTATTGTAGGATCTTCATGAAACATGGTCAGAAGATTCATCCCAATAATATCTTGGACGAGTTTAAAAATGATGCTGATTGGTTGAAAAACATGGCTGCCAGGGGGCAGAGCATTTTTCCTTCTATGGCTATAGTAAAACCGTGTTAACATTCTAGAGGCCACATTTATTGTCTGATCTTTATGAAACTTGGTCAGAAGATTTGTCCCAATGATGTCTTGAATGAGTTCGAAAATGGGTATGGTTGCCATAAAAACATGGCCACCAGGGGGCGGGGCATTTTTCCTTATAGGGCTTTAGTAAAACCTTGTTAACACTTTAGAGGCCACATTTATTGTCAAAGCTTCATGAAATTTGGTCAGAAGATTGGTCTCAATGATATCTTGAAAGAGTTTGAAAATGGGTACATTTGCTTGGAAAACGCGACTTCCAGGGGGCGGGACATTTTTTTCATTATATGGATATAGTAAAGTCTTGTTAACACTTTAAAGGCCACTTTTATTTCCGATGTTCA
The DNA here is from genome assembly GCF_020536995.1 of Dreissena polymorpha. NCBI lineage: Eukaryota > Metazoa > Mollusca > Bivalvia > Myida > Dreissenidae > Dreissena > Dreissena polymorpha. The sequence goes on from NC_068357.1 coordinate 140,430,307, forward strand.
TGAAAAATGGTCAGAAGATTCATCCCAATAATATCTTGGACGAGTTCAAACATGATGCTGATTGGTTGAAAAACATGGCTGCCAGTGGGCTCTGCATTTTTTCTTTTATGGCTATATAGTAAAACCTTGTTAACACTCTAGAGGCCACATTTATTGTCTGATCATCATGAAACTTTGTCCGAAGATTTGTCCCAATGATATCTTGGATGAGGTCAAAAATGGTACAAATACGTACAGACTTTAATGATAAACACTAGTCTGGCCAATGTCTTTTTACAAGCTGGTATATACACTCACTGCTAGAGCAGAATCATTTGTCATCTGTTGCAGACAGGCAGTGGTGATCGTTCTTAGCAAATTGAGTTGCGGTTCTTTCCGTAGCTAAGGCTTCTAAGCACACACTGATTTGCAAAATATGCTCTGTAAATTCTAAAATGCGACCAACTAAAAACAAACCCTTTGCCAACTTCTAGGTCAAAGGTTAAGTTTGAACATCATGATTCCTTTTAAATGGCAAATGATATTCGCGTACGATCTTACAACTGTAACTCCCTATTAATTGTTCCCAACTCGGCATTTTCATCAAAGGGCATGAAGGGTGTCCAAGGTTGACAGGTTGGAATCTTTGAATGGCAGGGTGCTGCGCCCTTCCATTCATGCCAAGCTGGAGCACTGGTTTTGATGGTGTTTCACTTGTAACACACCAAGCAGTATGACCCATTATATTTATCAACATGGCTAAAATGAGGCCAAAATAATTGTTAAATGCCCTTTGTTTATTTCCAAAGACATGGATGGATCATCTTTGTCTCTGAATATATTATAAATACTCGTGTTGTTGATTTTGTCCTGTTTGCTTATTGCAGGAAAACTGTTAACGCATTATGTTGTGAAGACTCCTCTGTAATCAGACAGCTAGCAGTATTATGATTATCAAATATTAAAATTTGACTTAACAATATAGCGCTTCAAATTATATAAGACTTTATTTTTGTTTCAGATATTTTCCAGTTTCCCCTCACAACAATTTGCATCAAACCTCTTGTCTGGTAAGAAATTTCCATTGAAACCAACTGCTGGTAATACTATCTTTTTATACCCCCATTACAATTGGTAATGGGGGCTATAGGAACCACTTTGTCGGTCCGTCAGTCTGTCCCGAAATTTCATCAGATCTTCACCCAAACTTGGTCACAAATTGTATCTAGATGATGTATAGGTCAACTTTGAATATGGATCATGCCGGGTCAGAAACTAGGTCATGGGGTCACTTATTGTGTTTTAAACCTGAAGTTTGTCTGGGCCATAACTTTGTCATTTATTTCATACAGTATTTTAAATGATGGAACAGTTCATAATGATTTCAAGACATCTTCTGATCCCTGGAAGATAAACTAGGGATTGATCTGTCTGTATATAACAGTTCAGAGCCTTCCAATCTAGCGTGAGAAGATGTAATGATAATGTTAAATGGAAATTACATATAACCATACATGCCATAATTTTTCAGACCAATTCCGGGACATTGTGTTAAATTGTCCGGGACTTTTGCCGATTTTCCGGGACATGTATAAAATGTAGCGATATTTATAGACATATGCATTTTTGGTATGTTTTGTTTTGTTTCGCATCGTTAATTGCAAAAGTTCGAAAGCCTATCCGAAATACACTTGAACTATTAACGTCAAATTAAACATTACTAGTTCCGTTACTAGATACAGGCCATGTGTTTTCAGTGTAAGCGTTCTAAACATAGATGGTGACGTCACTGCGTTATTGTTATTAAGACCGGTGTGTAACGCGTAGTTGTTGATACGCCTTTATTCATTTATAACATTTATGTAATAAAAAATACAACAATACAGTACCGTTAGATCGTCAACTCAAATCAATTCACAATACATACAACCAATCACATAAAACAAATACAACAAAACAGTACCGGTAGATCGTCAACTTAAAATCCGGACAGTTACACTCTTGTTTCGCTCTAGATATAAGTCAATTAACAACCAAAACAATGCCGCCTTTTCGGTTTGACAGCGAACGTGAGACAATCAATATGATAACAGGACCCCTGTTAATTGATCAATTTTGACACGTAGCGTAGTCTGCCTATTCGGGTAGGCATTGTCATGGAGACGCTGCATATATACACAGATTCGAGGTGCAGTTAAGCCTAAGGTAAGGTACATGTATATATGGATTTTGTAAATTCGGGGACATTTGACAGATTTCCGGGACAGCGGGTCAAGTTGTTCATTTCCGGGACTGTCCCGGACAATCCGGGACGTATGGCATGTATGATATAACAGTTCATACAGTTTAAGAAATACAATACATTTTATACAATGTCGTTTTTATGCCCCCGAACCAGGGATTTTGAGGGCATATTAAAATCGCTCCGTCCTTTAGTTTGTTAGTCCATCCGTCCGTCTGTAAGTTAGTAAGTCCGTCTGTCAGTCCGTCCGGATTATTTTCCGTTCAATAAGTCAAGCAATTGTCATCAGATCTTCACCAAACTTCATGAAAATGTGTAAGGCAATTACATCTAGGTCAAGTTAGATAATGGGCCAAATAGACCCAGACACCCCTGAGTTATGGCCCTTGAATCATAGTAAAATAGGGTTTTTAGCTCAACTATTATATATGAAATATATATAGTGGAGCTTTCCTACTCTCCCCGGGGTTCCAGTGTCCGTGAGCGTTGGAATGAACTATAGTGGGGGACATATTGTTTTTGCCCTGTCTGTTGGTCTGTCTGTTGGTTTGTTTGCTCCAACTTTAATATTTTGCCATAACTTTTGCAATATTGAAGAAAGCAACTTCATATTTGGCATGCATGTGTATCTCATGGAGCTGCACATTTTTAGTGGTGAAAGGTCAAGGTCATCCTTCAAGGTCAAAATATACCTAGAAAGGTGCAGATTTGCTTCAGTTTTGTGTTTAGGTTCATTTTATTCCTAAAATATCACAGCTATTACACTATGCCTCCAAACAATATACGAAAGCTTGACCCAAACCAAGACACTCTTGATGTTAGTAATGGTAGGTGAACGTAAGAATTAAATGCTGACAATTCACATGAAATTGACATGAGGGTTTATTAATTATCCATGGTCCTGACCCCTTTAATATCTGAAATCCCTGTTTGTGCATATAACATAATGAGAACACCCTTTGGGCGACCTAACTTTGTATTTCAATCAGTTTCTTGTTTTGACCATTATTTTTACATTATTATCAAAACTTGTTAGTTTCCTACCCTTAAAAAAGGAGAGGGACTTATGGTTTGCGCTCTGTGTCTGTCAGTCTGACACTTTTCTGGATCCTTCGATAACTTTAGAAGTTCTTCACCCATTTACTTCAAATTAATACTGAACCTCTCTTATGACAATAAGGTCAATCTCAACTATGTATGGCCCCATTACCAACCCTGGGGTGCCCCTCCCACATAGGCCACGCCCACCCAAAATTGCCTTTTACTATAATTTCTTCATTTCTACACCGATTCACTTCTAATTGATACTGAACTTCTCTTATGACAATAATTTGATTGTTTTGGAAAATTGTCATTTTGCCAAAATGTGAACAAGTCCAAATTTAATTAACCCTGCTTTGTAGTATCTTGTTTTCCTTATATGTATAAAGTGGAAAATTATCTATGAATCTGACTGCATAGATATTTGGTATTCAGAATAGCATCGTGTAAATGTAGTAAAACTAAACACAATTGTGTTAGCATAAAACTGGCCATGCCATGGGGGTCAAATGGTTAATACAGACTTGTAGGAAAAAGACTTCTAAAAATTTTATCCGTTAAATATATTTTGTGTACATAATGATTAGCTTTTTCCTTCAACTTATCGCTTTCATGGTGTAAAGAAAACATGCCGACTTACTAAGTAAGTCGGAGATCTGGGTTTGATTCCCAGTGAAAGTCAAGTCACAAGGAAAAATGCTTATTGTTGGAAGGATTTATTAGTTATTCAAAACGTAAGATTTTTTTCTTTGCTCGTTCAGTTACAAATAACAGCAAATGATCTGAAAGTATTTGTTTATAACATAGAAGTTAGTGTCATGAATAGCAAATTGGAATAATGCACTTAATAGAAACTATACATATTGTATATAAGACTAAAATACGCAGAAATGAAATACCAGTAGCATTATTAATACATTTTTATACCCCCACAAACAAAGTTTGTCGGTCCGTCTGCCTGTCTTGTCTGTCGGTCCGTATTAAGTGTCCGCTCTCTAATTCAAGTTGTTTTTACCCGATCTTCACCAAACTTTGTCAGATGTTGTATCTAGATGATGTCTAGGTCAAGTTCGAATATGGGTAATGCCGGGTCAAAATCTAGGCCAAGGGGTCACTTAGTGCGTTTTAAACTTTGAGCATGGTGTCCGCTCTCTAATTATGCACCCCTTCGAAGAAGAGGGGGTATATTGTTTTCCACATGTCGGTCGGTCCATCAGATGGTTTCCGGTTGATAACTTGAGAACGCTTAGGCCTAGGATCATGAAACTTCATTGGTACATTGATCATGACTGGCAGATGACCCATCTTGATTTTCAGGTTACTAGGTCAAGGTCACAGTTATTCCAAATAATAAAATGGTTTCAAGATGGTAACTCAAGAATGCTTAGGCCTAGGATCATGAAACTAAGGATCATGAAACTTCATAGGAACATTGATCATGACTGGCAGATGACCCCTATTGATTTTCAGGTCACTAGGTCAAAGGTCACAGTGACAAAAACGTATTCCCACAATGGCTGCCACTACAACTGACAGCCCATATGGGGGGCATGCATGTTTTACAAACAGCCATTGTATATACTACTACCCCATGCTCGTATATAAGTAATGCCGTATCAAGCCAGTACTATACTAGCGAGTCATGTATCGGATATATCCTACTACCCATGCCCGTATATAAGTAATGCCGTATCAAGCCAGTACTATACTAGCGAGTTATAAAGCGAGTATATCCTACTACCCCATGCTCGTATATAAGTAATGCCGTATCAAGCCAGTACTATACTAGCGAGTCATATACCGGATATATCCTACTACCCCATGCTCGTACATTAGTAATGCCGTATCAAGCCGGTACTATACTAGCGAGTCATAGCGGGTATATACTACTACCCCATGCTTATATATAAGTAATGCCGTACCAAGCCAGTACTATACTAGCGAGTCATATACCGGGTATACCCTACTACCCCATGTTCGTATATAAGTAATGCCGTATCAAGCCAGTACTATACTAGCGAGTAATATAGCGGGTATATCCTACTACCCCATGCTGGTATATTAGTAATGCCGTATCAAACCAGTACTATACTAGCGAGTTATGTACCGGGTATATCCTACTACCCCATGCTGGTATATAAGTAATGCCGTATCAAGCCAGTACTATATAAGCGAGTTATGTTCCGGGTATATCCTACTACCCCATGCTGGTAAACGAGTCTTATACCGGGTATATCCAACTACCCCATGCTCGTATAAGTAATGCCGTATCAAGCCAGTACTATACTAACGAGTCATATACCGGGTATATCCTACTACCCCATGCTCGTATAAAAGTAATGCCGTATCAAGCCAGTACTATACTAGCGAGCCATAGCGGGTATATACTACTACCCCATGCTCGTATGTAAGTAATGCCGTACCAACCCAGGACTATACTAGCGAGTCATATACCGTGTATATCCTACTACCCCATGCCTTTATATAAGTAATGCCGTATCAAGCCAGTACCATACTAGCGAGTTGTATACCGGGTATATTCTACAACCCCATGCTGGTATATAAGTAATGCCGTATCAAGCCGGTACATGCTGGTATATTAGTAATGCCGTATCAAGCCAGTACTATACTAGCGAGTTATGTACCGGGTATATCCCACTACCCCATGCTGGTATATAAGTAATGCCGTATCAAGCCAGTACTATATTAGCGAGTTATGTTCCGGGTATATCCTACTACCCCATGCTGGTAAACGAGTCTTATACCGGGTATATCCAACTACCCCATGCTCGTATAAGTAATGCCGTATCAAGCCAGTACTATACTAACGAGTCATATACCGGGTATATCCTACTACCCCATGCTCGTATAAAAGTAATTCCGTATCAAGCCAGTACTATACTAGCGAGCCATAGCGGGTATATACTACTACCCCATGCCTTTATATAAGTAATGCCGTATCAAGCCAGTACCATACTAGCGAGTTGTATACCGGGTATATTCTACAACCCCATGCTGGTATATAAGTAATGCCGTATCAAACCGGTACTATACAAGCGAGTTATATAGCGGGTATATCCTACTACCCCATGCTCATATATAAGTAATGCCGTATCAAGCCAGTACTATATTAGCGAGTTATATAGCGGGTATATCCTACTACCCAATGCTCGTATATAAGTAATGCCGTATCAAACCGGTACTATACTAGAGAGTCATAGCGGGTATATACTACTACCCCATGCTCTTATATAAGTAATGCCGTATCCAGCCGGTACTATACTAGCAAGGTATATACCGGATATATCCTACTACCCAATGCTGGTATATAAGTAATGCCGTATCAAGCCGGTACTATACTAACGAGTCATATACCGGGTATATCCTACTACCCCATGCTCGTATATAAGTAATGCCGTATCAAGCCAGTACTATACTAGCGAGTTATATACCGGGTATATCCTACTACCCCATGCTCGTATATAAGTAATGCCGTTTCAAGCCAGTACTATACTAGCGAGTTATATACCGGGTATATCCTACTACCCATGCTCGTATATAAGTAATGCCGTATCAAGCCAGTACAATACTAGCGAGTCATGTACCGGATATATCCTACTACCCCATGCTCGTATATAAGTAATGCCGTACCAAGCCAGTACTATACTAGCGAGTTATATAGCGGGTATATCCTACTACCCCATGCTCGTATATAAGTAATGCCGTATCAAGCCAGTACTATACTAGCGAGCTATATACCGGATATATCCTACTACCCAATGCTCGTATATAAGTAATGCCGTATCAAGCCTGTACTATACTAGCGAGTTATATAGCGGTATATACTACTACCCCATGCTGTTATAAGTAATACCGTATTAGTTACACTGTTTGTAACTGATGGTGTATGAGAGCGAAGCTCGAGAAGGGAACTGATTGTGTATATCCTATACACAATCAGTTACTAACTGTGTATCTATTATATCTCAACCGATTACTCGGGGTGTATGGAAATTTCTCAAGGTGTATGGAAAATACACAATGGGCACATGGCCTCTCAAAGCAAATCGAATCAGGTCATTTTTGTAGGAGGCGAGTTATACCTTACTACCCTATGCTCGTATACGTAATGCCGTATCACATCAGTTGTATTTTTGACGTCATTTAGTTATATACAGGATAGTCATATAGCGGGTATTTCCTATAACCCCCAAGTACGTACTGTTAATGCTATATCAAACCTGTTATATTCCTAATTTCACAAAGCGGGTATAACCGACTATCCCAGGCTCAAGTTTGCCAAGCGGTATCTACCCAGTAATATTCTATATGTCATTATGCGGGGATACATGACTATCGTATGTTTGTATTTAAGTGATGCTGTAGCACATTAGTTCAACACTCACAAGTCATACCAAGGGTATATAGGGTTAGGGCAACTAAACCTAATCATATTGTTCACTGCTCGCCTGCATGGTCTGTTCTTTTAAAAGCCATGTAAGAAACACAATCATTCTGCTGTGAGCATATTTTGATCAAATTAATGAATGCTAGTTCGGTTGTTCGGCGTAGCTGTCTTACCAAGCTTTTCATATTAAATACCCTTTATCAACAAACAATTAAATGATGGGGAAATTTCACGCCTGTAGACCCGAATGAATGAATCAGAATATTTTAATTATTTATTTCAGAGAAATCACCCACAGCATTGGCCAAATCACTGCGGAAATCCGGACTTCTTCATGCACGTTTTTGACCTAACAACAATCACTGCGAAATAGCGGAGACCGTGTTTGACTTACGCTGGCCGCATACGCATTAAGACCTATTTTCGCAAGACGCGACTATAAGTGTGATTTGGTTGTGTTGAAAGAACACTGTGCATGTATGAACTATTTACATCTCATTGCGATGGCGATATAATAAATTCATAATAAGCCTTGTGAGGCCACATATGATCACATGTAGTATATTTTTATCTAAGGACAAAATTGTTCGGTTTGAATATACGTGCACTTTATAAGAAACACATCATGCGGTGGATATGCGACAATTAAACCTTTATTTTCTATTTAAATATTTATAAACGTGAATATACGACTTGCTTTAACGATACAAGCGTTAATGCGTTACTGATAGGATCATGCGGCAGCAATGAATAGGACACTCCTCGTGTAAGTAATCATCATAGTCTAGGGACCCTTCAGATTTTGCATCGTAAAAAATGTGACCCAGTAATATTGCTTAAAATGGTTGAGCTAACTTAATTTTCATCTTTTCTCGTGCTCTTTAATTACCCACATATTTAGGTCTGGTTGATAGTACTTTTACTTCCCACAGAGCAATTCGGTTCAAATTACTTATAACAACAATACACATTTTTAGCTTTATTTCAAATGTGAACATATTTATTTAACGCAGACGTGTACATAATTTTAACACAGAACAAGGGCTGTTTGTAAAACATGCATGCCCCCCATATGGGCTGTCAGTTGTAGTGGCAGCCATTGTGAAAACGTTTTTGTCACTGTGAACTTGACTTTTGACCTAGTGACCTGAAAATCAATAGGGGTCATCTGCCAGTCATGATCAATGTACTTGAGAAGTTTCATGATCATAGACCTAAGTATTCTTGAGCTATCAACAGGAAACCATTAAACTGTTTTGAGTCACTATGACCTTAATCTTTGACCTAGTGACCTGAAAATCAATAGGGGTCTTCTACCAGTCATTATCAATGTACCTATGAAGGGGGTCATCTGCCAGTCATTATCAATGTACCTATGAAGTTTCATGGTCCTAGGCGTAATCATTCTTGAGTTATCATCATGAAACCATTTTACTGTTTCGAGTAACTGTGACATTGACCTTTGACCTAGTGACCGGAAAATCAATAGGAGTCATCTCCCAGTCATGATCAATGTTCCTATAAAGTTTCATGATCCTAGGCGTAAGCATTCTTGAGTTATCATCCATAAATCATTTTACTGTTTTGAGTCACTGTGACCTTTGACCTAGTGACCTGAGAATCAATAGGGGTCATCTGCCAGTAATGATCAATGTACCCATGAAGTTTCATGATGCTAGGCCTAAGCATTCTTGAGTTATCATCAGGAAACCATTTTACTATTTTGAGTCACTGTGACTTTGACCTTTGACCTAGTGACCTGAAAATCAATAGAGGTCATCTGCCAGTTATGATCAATGTTCCTATGAAGTTCATGATCTTAGGCGTGAGCATTGTTGAGTTATCTTCCAGAAACCATTTTAGTATTTTGATTCACTGTGACCTTGACCTTTGACCAAGTGACCTGAAAATCAATAGGGACCATTCGCCAGTCATGATCAATATACCTATGATTTTTTTATTTTATGATCCTAGGCGTAAGCATTTATGAGTTATCATCCGGAAACCATTTTTCTATTTCGAGTCACTGTGACCTTGACCTTTGACTTAGTGACCTGAAAATCAATAGAGGTCATCTGCGAGTCATCATCAATGTACCTATGAAGTTTCATGATCCTAGGCGTAAGCGTTCTAGAGTTATCATCCGGAAACCATTTTACTATTTCGAGATCAATAAACCTATGAAGTTTCATGATCCTAGGCCAAAGCGTTCTTGAGTTATCATCAGGAAACCATCTGGTGGACGGACGGACCAACCAACTGACATGTGCAAAACAATATACCCCTCTTCTTCCAAGGGGGGCATAAATATAATATTAATTTTTAGTAATCTAAATTAACTAACAAGAGTTCCGCGGTCGGAGATGACCGCATTGAAGCCGGATTTTTGATTTAAATGACAGGAAAGTACCTTTCGTGTTTTTGTCAATGCAATACTTAAATTACTGAAATATTGTTCAAAGGTCAAAATGAAATGTAAGTACTTTTCAAGGCATGAGCAAACCTATGTTTAACATTTTAACATTGAAGGTCACAGTGACCTTGACCTTCAAATGAATGACATTGAAATGAGCAGTGGTGATCTTCTAGTACTGGCCAACCTTTATGTCAAGTTTGAAGACTCTAGGTACAAGCATACCAAAGTTATAACATGGAATAAGAACTTTAACATTTTTACCTACCAAAGTTATAAGAACTTTAACATTTTTACATTCAAGGTCACAGTGACCTTGACCTTAGAATGAATGACCTTGAAATGACCAGTGGTCATCTAAGTGTGCTTGCAAACCTTCATGTCAAGTTTGAGACTCTATGTCCAAGCATACCAAAGTTATAACAATTTTAACATTTTAACATTTAAGGTCACAGTGACCTTGACCTTCAAATGAATGACATTGAAATGACCAGTGGTCATCTTCTAGTACTGGCCAATCTTTATTTCAAGTTTGAAGACTCTAGGTACAAGCATACCAAAGTTATAACATGAAATAAGAACTTTAACATTTTTACATTCAAGGTCACAGTGACCTTGACCTTCAAATGAATGACCTTGAAATGTCCAGTGGTTACTTACTAGTTCTGGCCAACCTTCATGTCAAGTTTCAAGACTCTAGGTCCAAGCATACCAAAGTTATAACAACTTTAACATTTTTACATTCAAGGTCACAGTGACCTTGACCTTCAAATGAATGACCTTGAAATGTCCAGTGGTTACTTACTAGTTCTGGCCAACCTTCATGTCAAGTTTCAAGACTCTAGGTCCAAGCATACCAAAGTTATAACAACTTTAACATTTTTATATTGAAGGTCACAGTGACCTTCACCTTCAAATGAATGACCTTGAAATGACCAGTGGTCATCTGTTAATCCTGGCCAACCTTCATGTCAAGTTTGAAGACTCTAGGTCCAAGCATACCAAAGTTATACCATGAAATAAGAACTTTAACATTTTTACATTCAAGGTCACAGTGACCTTGACCTTCAAATGAATGACCTTGAAATGACCAGTGGTTACTAACTAGTTATGGCCAACCTTCATGTCAAGTTTCAAGACTCTAGGTCAAAGCATACCAAAGTTATAACAACTTTAACATTTTTTATATTGAAGGTCACAGTGACCTTGACCTTCAAATGAATGACCTTGAAATGACCAGTGGTCATCTGTTAATCCTGGCCAACCTTCATGTCAAGTTTGAAGACTCTAGGTCCAAGCATACCAAAGTTATACCATGAAATAAGAACTTTAACATTTTAACATTTTTACATTCAAGGTCACAGTGACCTTGACCTTCAAATGAATGACCTTGAAATGACCAGTGGTTACTAACTAGTTATGGCCAACCTTCATGTCAAGTTTCAAGACTCTAGGTCCAAGCATACCAAAGTTATAACAACTTTAACATTTTTTATATTGAAGGTCACAGTGACCTTGACCTTCAAATGAATGACCTTGAAATGACCAGTGGTCATCTGTTAATCCTGGCCAACCTTCATGTCAAGTTTGAAGACTCTAGGTCCAAGCATACCAAAGTTATACCACCATGAAATAAGAACTTTAACATTTTCGAGCACGCCGCCACCCCGCCCGCCCGCCCGACAACATCAATCTATAAGCCGAGATTTTTTCGAAAAAAATCCGGCTAAAAATTGCTAGATTGTATTTTCCGAGAAATTATCGGAAAACATCGTTAAAGTTAAAGGGTATCTGCCAGCTTATGCCATTATAACACAAATGTTAAATGACAAAAGCTGTTGCCCGGTTCACGGCACGCGGAGCCTACCCTATTGTGAACCAAAATCTTTTTGTGTATTTCATCCTAGTAGTTACCTTGACATAGAACAGACACATTGGTTACTTTTATGAAACAATTCTTATAAAACTTGGTATACAAATTGCGACATTGTTGCCCATTTGTCCGTCAGTCCATGTCCGAATAGTAGCTTAAATTGAGAAAACTCAGTAAGATTTCATGAAACTTAATATTCACATAATTTTTAAATACACAAAATAATACATTGACCATTTTAATTTTGTGATAAAACTTGGTTTACAAATGAACTCAGAAGAGCAATGTGATATTTATTTTGTCCCTACCGTTTTCACATTAAGGGATTTACGGTTGACCCACTGTCCATCGGTCTGTCAGTCAAATAAACCTGGATCTGGTTACAATGTTTTCCTAAGATTTCACCAGGTTACCTACTTTTTGGACACACTTAACCCAGGCTTACTCAACCAAGATGAGCATGTCGATCAGGTTTCATCAACATTGAGTCGAAAAAAGCCTGGTTTCTTCCGTCACCTGATGATCCTCTAACACAGCAAGTCAATCCTCGAATGTCCGAAATATGTTCTGGTTCTTATAATGGCAGACAAAAACAAGACCTATGATTTTAAGTAAATTTGTTATGTTCATATATACATTAATTATTCCAACTATTTTTTTAGCTCGTATATGTTGTTATACAATTGTATTAAACATGGCCATTTAAGTCTTTCATAAGATTCTAACTAAAAAAATGAGTTTTAATTTCTTTTAAAACTCTTGATGCAAGCAAACGATGAACGGCAGTATTGGGGGAAAAAAACTGGCAGACAATATGTATTTGACCATCAACACTAGAGAAGACTGAGATAAAGATATGCAGAAAATGAAGTAACACCAGTTCATACACAGTACTAAACTCACATCATAGAGATGTTTAAGTGCATGGATTTCAAGACTATTAAAGCTCAGGACTTTGGTACAGTCTCCCCATCTACAGCATTTCTCTTGAACCACATGAGAGATGATATGTGCATCTTGCTGTCCTATGGAGTGGAAGTCTTCCTTGCAGGATATCCATTTGCACGAATACTCCTATAACAAGCAACTTTGTAAACTGCAGATTGGAAGCCAAAGTCAATTAACTTACAGTGTACACATATTTAACTTTAGTTATAATCATTGACTAAGTTTTTCACAAATGTTATTTTTGATTGAAAATGTTAATGAAAAGGCCAAAAAAAAGAGATTTACTGTGAAATAAGTCAATGTAGATAAGCCTACTAATAGCTCTTGGTGTGTATTGTGGATTTCACCATGATTTGTTTAACTCTATTTTTGTTTTATTTATCTATATATTGATATTTTCTATGAGTACTTTACGCAGATACACATCTAATCAGAGCCTCTGTTAATGTAATAAAAGTATGTTACTGTTCTGTTCTTCTGTTAATAACTAATCTAAAAAGAAAGAAAAAAAGTAAATTTGCACTATTGTATGAATATGGCATACACTTATTTTTCCATGTTGAAATCTTATTAAATTCATGATATGAAGCCCTAAAATGTTTGTAACAAACAGATGGATGGACTGACAGACTGACCGATGGAAAACGCCAACACTATATCTCTCTGGCTTTGGCAAGGATAATGATTCAACAGAAAGTAGAAATCATCAATAAAAACTTGATGCATCTAAGTTAACTTAGCAATTAGTGAGTTCAATATGTCCTTTAACTGAACAAAAAACAGATGTTTCAAAAACTTAACATGATTTGTCATTTGTTGCAAATATTAAGAAGCACTTACAGGTCCTGGGTTTCAATCACCAACATGCACCCTGTGAACTAGTTTTTGACCCAGCATGACCCATATTTGAACTTGAACTAGATATTGTCTAGATACAACTTCTGACCACATTTGTTGAAGATCAGATGAAAACTACTTCAATAAGAGAGTGGACACCGTGCTAAATGCTTGAAATGCACTAAGTAACCTCGTGACCTAGTTTTTGACCTGGCGTGACCCATATTTGAACTTGACCTAGATAACATTTTGACACAATTTCTGACCAAATTTGGTGAAGATCGGATGATAACTACTTCAATTTGAGAGCGGACACCATGCTTAATCCTTGAAATGTACTAAGTGAACCCCTGACCTTGTTTTTGACCCGGCATGACCCATAATTGAACTTGACTTATATATTGTCTAGATAAAACTTCTGACCAAAGTTTGTGAAGTTTGGATGAAAACTATTTCAATTAGAGAGCAGACACCATGCGAAATGCATGAAATGCTCTAAGTGACCTCGCGACCTAGTTTTTGACCCGGCATAACCCATATTTGAACTTGACCTATATATCATTTACACACAACTTATGACCAAATTTGGTAAAGATTAGATGAAAACTACTCCAATTAGAGAGCCACCACTGCTAAATCCTTCAAATGCACTAAGTGACCCCGTGACCTAGTTTTTGACCTGGCATGACCCATATTCGAACTTGACCTAGATATTGTCTAGATACAACTTCTGACCAAGTTTGGTGAAGATCGGATGAAAACTATTTGAATTAGAGAGTGGACACTGTTATGGACGCCGCCGCCCGCCAAGGGTGAAACTATAATACGTCCCGTTTTTTCAAAACCGGCGTATAAAAATAAGTAATATCCCTTACAGGGTTCAGGTCACACAATTAACTTATAGACAATAGGCAATACTTAATTCATTCGCTTTAAACTGTTTCTCTTGACAGATAACAAATGTTCAATCAAATTTTCATTCAAGATCTTGTCACTTCATTTGGTAACAAATTTGAAATATACTAAAATTTGCCTTCATAATGGAAACTTCTATTTTCCAAGCATGCCTTCCACTTCCTTGAGCTGACTTCGTTGAGTTCATGATAAGCAGATGCAATCTGTAAGATTTACTTATAAATAACTCTAAAATAAGTGATTGTTACCCAAAAAATAAAAAAAATATATGTTCTTTTGTCTAATTACACACTTTCACATACATAAATGTGACACACGCATAAAGGCCCATAACCATCCAATCAAAATATTCAGAAATAGAGGTGCTCATTATACTAACAGTAATGACTAAGTTTGTATACATGTATGTTTTTTCAACTATGTTTTGCAAAATATTCTCATGCAAACCAGGGTTTCCAATTTAATAAGCCACATGTACATTGCATGTAACAGGGGTAAGACAATGCTAACAAGAAATGTGGTTGTCAGAAACACAATGCCCCCTAATGCGCCACTTTGATTTTTTTTTTTTACCTTTGACCTTGAAGGATGACCTTGATCTTTCACCACTCAAAATGTGCAGCTGCATGAGATACACATGCATGCCAAATATCAAGTTGCTACGTTCAATATTGCAAAAGTTATGAAGAAGGTTAAAGTTTTGGTTAAAGTTTTTGAATTATATTTTTTGACCTTTGACCTTGAAGGATGACCTTGACTTTGACCTTTCACCACTCAAAATGTGCAGCTCCATGAGATACACATGCATGCCAAAAATCAAGTTGCTATGTTCAATATTGCAAAGGTTATGATGAAGGTTAAAGTTTTGGTTAAAGTTTTGGGACACACACACACACACACACACACGGACACATACAATGACAGACAGGCCAAAAACAATATACCCCCGATCTTTCGATCCGGGGGCATAAAAATAATCCTGGTTGTGTTTTTCAAGCAATCTAGCTAAAACAAACAGGTTTAATTAAAATATAAAGATTAACTAAAATGAACATACCAGTTATATAGGGCTATAACTACCATATTGAGTATGTCAACACAAAATCGTGTCATTAGTTGCTAAAAGATACAGAAAGCATTATATGGGAAAGTGCATGTGTTGACCTCCTTTTTTTGTTACTTTATTTGTACATAAAATGCTTGTCAAGCATACACAAGTTAGTGATTTAAAGTCATACCATTGGTGAGCCTATCAGCTTAATTTTACTCTCTTTTCCAGTCTCTGGTTGCTTGATGTGGCGACTGCAAAAGTGGCTCAGCAAAGCGTCTTCGTTGGAGCAAACAACCCTGCATTCTGGACACCGATTGTGCGCCTCCTTTAAATATAAAATTTTGTGAAACATAAAAATATATTTAACATTTATTTTTCATCATTTTAACCAATAAATACCTACTAAACAAGAACTTTGACATTAACTTAGATAAGAAAACATATATATTATTTTCAATTAAATTGTTAAACAAGAGCTGTCTCCATAGGATGACGTATGCCCCCAATAAATGCTTTGATAGAAATTATGAGCATTTTTCGAACCCTAAACGCGGACCCTAAGGTCAAGGTCATGGGGTAAAAGTTTGTGTGGGTAAGGAAAGGCCTTGTCCATATACACATGCATATCAAAT
This sequence comes from Dreissena polymorpha, assembly GCF_020536995.1. NCBI lineage: Eukaryota > Metazoa > Mollusca > Bivalvia > Myida > Dreissenidae > Dreissena > Dreissena polymorpha. The sequence goes on from NC_068357.1 coordinate 140,446,646, forward strand.
ATGAATGTTACATCTGAAGCGACAAAAGAAGTTATGAGCATTTTTCGAAACCTAAACACAAAGTGTGACGGACAGACAGACATCAGACAAACAGACAGGACAGTGCGATCACTATATGCCCTCCTTCGGCGGCATAAAAAAAGTTAATCCAGAAATGCAAAATAAGTCCCAAACTAGAGAGCGGACACCATACATAAATCCTTGAAATGCACGTAATGTAAGCAAGTTAGTTCAAATAACAATGTACACAATTTCAATACTTTCTTAAAGTTAGTTCAAATAACAATGAACACAATTTCAATATTTTCTTATCACTTAATCAATAATTATTATTTAAAAAAAAACATCCTGACAGTCCCCTCACATTTATGTGACTGAACTATCAGTCAAAAAAACGTTTGTTAGCTAACAGGGAGATATCTGTTATGGGAGAAGGTTCAAAATATTTTTGCCATTTCTTATATCACACTGCAAGTGTCAGTGCTACTGGCTCTGGGCATTTTCTATTTTTATCAAACCACTAAATTCAATGTATTTTATTCAGAAAACTTTGCAAAAGACAACCTCAGTGTCTGGACTGACCTGATGCACCAAATCGCACAAGTCAGCTACATCTCTGAAATTATTTCAATACAATCATTTTCATTAATAAAAATAGATAACAAGAGCTGTCAGAGGACAGCGCGCTCGACTATTCGAGTGCTTGACAGTATAACGTAAGCCATCATGGGGAAATTGTTCATATTCAATAATTTATTAGATGATCTTTCAAAAATAAAAAAAGGAAAAAAAAAAAATAATTTGGGGAGGGGGTAGGGGGGTTGAGAGGGGGGTATAACGTGGGGTGTGGTCATTTATTAGATGATCTGATCATCTTTCAAAAATAAAAAAAGGAAAACAAAAAATTTGGGGGGGGGGGCAGGGATTCTGGGTTGGGGCGTGGGGTATTGCAGTGCTGAAGCTAGGATTTGAAAAGGGCAGGGGGATTTTTTGTCAAAAGGGCACTTTGGACGTGCAGTATTTTGTCAAAAGGGCACTTTCGAGCGCGCGGGCATTTCTAGAATGCTTCCTCATGCATGTTAATTTATTTGTTATCAATAATTGTAAGAATAAATTATTCCCATTGTCATTAAACAATTCAAATTTAATTACTACAATGAGGAATAAATTAATTACAATGTATTTTAATAAGAGATTTATTAATCATCATATGTAAAAAAAAAAAAAAATTTTTTTTTTTTTTTTTTTTTAAGGGCAGGGGGGGCCCTAGGAAGGTCAGGGCGGAGGTTCGGGAGGGCAGGGCGGGGCGCCCTTCGATTTAGGCCTAGCTGGAGCACTGGTATTGCACGGGTGGAATCCATTGTGGTATTCAGGTAAGTGTTGTTTTGTCAAAGTATTAATAAAATCTTATCATAAATAAAGAAGTTATGTGAATTAAAGCAAAATGTCCAATTCTCAAAGTAAAAAAGGGGCCATAGTTCTATCAAAATGCTTGATTCAGTGGTCTAATCTTGTTTATAGGTTGGGGTCATGTTGGTAAACAAGTATGCAAAATATAATAGCAATATGTCAAAGGACATAGGAAATATTTGGGGTAGTACGCAAACTTTAACATAGATTTATCAATAATATGCATATTCTGAGTATAAAAGGGGCCGTAATTCTATCAAAATGCTTGATTAAGTGGTCTGCTCTTGTTTGTAGGTTAAAGGTCATGTTGGTAAACAAGTATGCAATATATAAAAGCAATATGTTAAAGGACATAGGAAATATTTGGGGTAGTACGCACAATTTAACATAGATTTATCAATAATATGCATATTCTAAGTATAAAAGGGGCAATAATTCTGTCAAAATGCTTGATACAGTGGTCTGCTCTTGTTTATAGGTTGGGATCATGTTGGTAAACAAGTATGCAAAATATGAAAGCAATATGTCAATGGACATTGAAAATATTTGAAGTAGTACGCAAACTTTAACATATGCACGTTCACGGAAACGCCGGGGTGAGTAGGATAGCTCCACTATATATATTTCATATATAATAGTCCAGCTAAAATACAGTCAACAATTAAAGAGTTGTTGTCACTGGGAATGTGATCTTGCATATATACACTTCATGTTGACAACATATTATTTTTAATTAAATTGTTAAACAAGATCTGTCTCCATAGGATGACGTATGCCCCCAATAAATGCTTTGATAGAAATTATGAGCATTTTTCGAAATCTAAATGCATTTTTTGAACCCTAAACACGGACCCTAAGGTCAAGGTCATGGGGTAAAAATTTGTGTGCGTATGGAAAGGCCTTGTCCATGTACACATGCCTATCAAATATGAATGTTACATCTGAAGCGACAAAAGAAGTTATAAGCATTTTTCGAAACCTAAACACAAAGTGTGACGGACGGACAGACAGACAGACATCAGACAAACAGACAGAAGGACAGTGCGATCACTATATGCCCTCCTTCGGCGGCATAAAAAAAGTTAATCCAGAAATGCAAAATAAGTCCCAAACTAGAGAGCAGACACCATACTTAATCCTTGAAATGCACTAAGTGACCCTGTGACCTAGTTTTTGACCCGGCATGACCCATATTCGAACATGACCTAGATGTTGTCTTGATTCAACTTCTGACCAAGTTTGGTAAAGATCAGATGAAAACTACTTCAATTAGAGAGCAGACACCATGCTTAAACCTTAAAATGCACTAAGTGACCCCATGGTCTAGTTTTTGACCCGGCATGGCCCATATTCGAGCTTGACCTAGATATTGCCTAGATACAACTTCTGACCAAGTTTGGTAAAGATCAGATGAAAACTATTTGAATTAGAGAGCGGACAAGAAAAGTGTGACAGACAGACAGACAGTGCGAAAACTATATACCCACTTTTCTTCGAAAGGGGGCATAAAAAATGTGGAGTAAAATATATACAAATGTGTTCTTTTTCTTTGCAGACTGACTTACCTATCAAAATAGTTACAAAAACAAATATGTTCAATTATATTGTTAATATTATGCGCATAAATAAAACATTTGCTATTTCATGTAAAATTAATTGTAGACAGCAAATAATGAAACAAGAAACCATTTGAGACGGGTGATGCTCCACAAAGGTTTTTTTGTCACAATATTGCACTATATATTCAGATAAAAGGAAACGTCTTGAGGGGCATAACTTTGGACAAAATAATACAATGGATGGTTTAGTAACTTAAAAATTTCAAAGGGCCATAACTCTGTAAATAAATCATCTAACCAGAACCCACTAATAACATGCGCATCTCCTCAAGGTACAATGTAGTTAAGCTTCCCATAAAGCTTCATTGTATTCCAGTCAGTAGTTGGGGAGAAATAGCCCGGACAAGAATTGCACTATATGTACAGTTTATAGAAAATTTCAAAGGACCATAACTCTGTGAAAAATCATCCGACCATAACCGGCTTATAATATGCACATCTCCTGTTGGTAGTGAAGCTTCCCATAAAATTTCATTGAATTCATGTAATAAGTTGCTGAGAAATAGCTCGGACAAGAATTGCACTATATGTACAATGGAAAATTTCAAATGGCCATAACTCTGTGGAAAATCATCTGACGAGAACCGGCTGATAATATGCACATCTCCTGTTGGTAGTGAAGCTTCCCATAAAGTTTCATTGAATTCCCGTAATAAGTTGCTGAGAAATTGCTCGGACAAGAATTGCTCAATATGTACAATGGAAAATTTCAAAGGGCCATAACTCTGTGAAAAATCATCCGACCAGAACCCGCTGATAATATGCACATCTCCTCTTGGTAGTGATGCTTCCCATAAAGTTTCATTGAATTCCAGTCATTAGTTGCTGAGAAATAGCCCGGACAAGAATTGCACTATATGTACAGTAAATGGAAAATTTCAAAGGGCCATAACTCTGTGAAAAATCATCCGACCAGAACCCGCTGATAATATGCACATCTCCTCTTGGTAGTCAATCTTCCCATAAAGTTTCATTGAATTCCAGTCATTAATTGCTGAGAAATAGCCCTGACAAGAATTGCACTATATGTACAGTTAATAGAAAATTTAAAAGGGCCATAACTCTGTGACAAATCATCCGACCAGAACCCGCTGATAATATGCACATTTCCTCTTAATAGTGAAGCTTCCCATTAAGTTTCATTGAATTCCGGTCTTTAGTTGCTGAGAAATACAAAAATTGTTCACGGACGGACAGACGGACTGACGAAGCGGCGACTATATGCTCCCCCTCAAATTTTTTGGGGGAGCATAAAATGTCAAATTAACATGGATAATAGAAAATATTGTGAAATGCTTTATTTATAAATTAGAAACTAGATAACACTTCTAAAATGATTGCAAGTTTCAATGACTCATTGAGGAATAAACCATGTAAAATGTTAGTTTTGCAAATTTATATAGTTATGGGAAACAACTACATTAAATTTAAATATCAAAGCTTTTTTTTATAATTGTATATGTACCGGTAAAACACCGCTTCATTCGTAAGAATGTCATTTGAGCCTAGATGAAGATACAGCTGTTGAACATCCATCTTCCGCAAGTCTCTCAACAATGCATGGCGAAAACGATCACAAGAAAATTTGGCACATTTGAAAACAGAGTTGGCGAATGTCTGTGTAAATAAATCACAAATATACATGAATGAATACACAAGGAAAATGCATGCTTTTGCCTCAAGATTAAAATGAAAAGTTTGCAATTACAATTCCCTACAATCTGTAAAATATTCCACACGCTTAAATAAAATATATAACCATGCAAATTAGTTAGAAAACGCAATGATGCCAATCATTTCACATCAGCATAATAAGTTTAACTTTACATTGATGACAAATACTGTAATCATACGGAGCTTAGGACTTGACATTTGAACTGTTTAAGTATAAAGAAATGAAAAAATATACATTTATAGAAACTTTGAGTATCACGTTTAAATGGTGGCGTTTCGTGTTTTCTCAAAAATGTTTACAAAAACAGTAAACATTTAAACGACTGTTGATATCAACATAATCCATTTTAGTTCATTACGTTACAATGTTGCAAAACTTATTAAAAGCTGTTAAAAAAAGACTGGTATACATTTGTATCATGTGTGCCAGATGGCCCTTATTCACAACAGCGTAAACATAACAAAACACCATGTACGACCTAGACGTCTTGAATATTTGACACACGTCGGCACAAAGTGCTCGGGAAAATTTTCCAGCTATTTGTTGCATGATCATTCCCCGAATTGTCTTGAACATTTGACGTGCGTCAGCACAACGTGCATGAGGAAATTTTCCCGACATTTATTCATCCGCATTCATTTTTAATTTAATAAACAGATACTCGTTTTTATGTACATCTTGTTAGGTAGAAAACAATAAAAATTTTACACAGGTGTAGTCTTATTGAAGAAATGTGGGATCAATATTTATTTGTCTTTGTTATAAAATACTACGGCATGTAAGTAGAAAATGTGTACCCAATGACTCAACAACGGCAAGAACAGTTGGTTTTAATATGACGTCATTGCCCAAATGGGTTATGATCTGAATATAACTTCTGGAAATAATCATTACTTTCAGTTTGGAAATGCGATGTCAATGACGCTTTTATAACTGACATATGGATACCGTTTAAACGGTAACCTTTTGTTTATTTCATTAATCATTTCGTTTTAACGTTTAGAAAAATGTGTACATGTGATACCATTAATAGAAACAAACCTGAAACTGTAATTACTGTTCTATACCATTGTCATTACATATTCTCATCAGAGATTGGCAGGCATTTGACAGCTATATCGTCAGGAAGAATATCCTTAATCCGATGAGCATTGGAGTCCCCAGCAATACGGTTCACTTTTCTCCTGTCTTGGGCACCTAAAAAAATAAAAGGAAAATGATTCCTGACACAACGCTGCATCCTGTTCAAAGAGCCTGCGTAATAAATCTACTAATTATAAAAAGACAAGTCTTAACAACCCAAATACTACCTTAACGATACTATTGCAACAAGACTAATAAGGACGACTAAACTTGTCTTATGTGTATCTAACTACACAAAAAGAATATGTACAAAACAGATCAATCACGCTTTAATAAAAATAAAGGTCACACAAGTTAAAAAGCACTAGTTTTCAATAATCAATAAGTGTCAAAATTGCAATACACTGGTCAGTGTTCAGTGCAAATATCACTATGAACATGTCAAAAGTGTCAATTATTGCACTAGTGTGTAACACACTGAATGTGTCCAAATGCGCGAAGCACCTGTTTTTTAATAATTAGTATTAAAGTGTCACTCAAAATTGCAATCCACTGGTAAGTGTTCAATCTAGTCAATATAAATTGCCGCCTAAGAGTCTTTTGATGATTTTTGCTTTGGCAGACTCTTGGCGTCAATAGTCCACTCTATCTTTTTAATAGCGAGAGTTTTCCTTCTTTGTCTATATTGATGCGCAAGGAATTTGGTGCGCAACATTCAAGCACCGATATCAGACAGTTAATATCAACGGATTGCAATAATATTTACATACCTGTGTAGATAATTCATTTCTCAATAATGTTCCGTAAGAATTATGTAATGACTCTTTCAATTTTGCACGCCTGACCAATTTAAATCAACACACTACTCACATTTTCAATTCCAATCGCTGTGCCCGCTGTATACGGCAGGTAGATTTTAATCGATAACGCAGCGTATTACACCGTAATGCCTTCTTCTGATTGGTTGATATTTAAATATTTCATAACATGGCGAGAGGTCAGTGATTGTATTGCGATTTAAGCAGAAGTTTAACTGAAACAAATTATGCCTTTTAACTTTAAATCGACGCTATTTGAGGTAAAATGGACTAATTAACTAAAACTTTATGAGTTGGTAATGTTATTTTGCAATTTTAAGCATATTGATATAATAGTATTGTATTTATTTTTCGTTATGGTTTTTGCAGACCGGAGTTTCAGCGTTCAGATTTATTCTGAACGCGAATTATTTCAGCTAGTGTTCAATCAATGCAAATACAATGTATCACACAGTCACTATAAACACATCAAAAGCGTCAATTATTGCACTAGTGTAAAACACACTGTAAGTGTCCAAATGCGCGAAGCACGTGTTTTTAATAGATCACAAAATGGGTAATAAAACACACAGTTGAACTTAAGGTGAAAAGTAAACACAAATCCTTCGTTCACTCACACCGAGTTACTAGGACTAGGTCGCGAAAATGAATGCCACTTTGAATTATACACTTTACAACGTCGAAATACACCAAATCACAATTAAAAGATAGCTATTGCAAGTTAAAAAACAAAACTGAAATATATAAGCGCCGAAATGACTTCTTGATCTCAAAACAATGTCACTAACGTATACAATACCGGATCACAACCGTTTGAAAGCTCGTGGGCAATCAAAAGGGGAGGTTATTCCAACGATGTTTTTTCTTGTTTCTCCATTCGGTACCCCTCGCACGTTATTTGATTACGCTTTCTTCATATATGGTCATATTACACTCATTCATAACGTTTATTTATAGATGTTTGTGTTGTGACATATATGGTTATGATTACCATATAAGGTAAAGACGGCCAGGGACCAGAGTCGCTCTGTTATCTAGAACGCTGTAACGCAACATTTTTCAAACTTAAACATATCAGTTATAAGTGTATATTTTAATTTAAAATTGTACATGTAATTTTTTTGACTACAGTTTGTGCAAGCAAACGATAAAATCAATCATCCGTGACGATCGGATGCTTGAGCAATTGGGCAAGGTAACCTGCAACATGCTGATTGCACGGTTGCGCTCCTGAATTTTTATACAAGACATATTGATTTTTAAATTAATGTTATGTTTTCCTGGCCCCGTGTTCACAAAACCATTTTGCAATCAAAAATCGATTTTAACTGACATCGATATGCATTTTTGCCTATCAACTACAATGGAAATTCATTTTCAATGACAAGCAAAATTGATTTTCGATTTCAAAAATGTTTTGTGAACACGGGGCCTGGTGTATCAACCCACCTAAAATGAAGAAATTGAAATAACATTAGAATGATATCGCGTTTCACCATTTCCACGTGCACAAAGATGAAACCGCACCTACCCGACGTTCAAAAGCGCCCGATTGTCACGGATGAATGATTTTATCGTAATCTCGCATAGAATATAGTCAAATGATCACATGTGCGATGTTAAATACAAATCTTAACTCATTGCTGAGATATTCAAGTTTGATCAGTGTTGCGTTAGAAAAGTCTCCAAGTGTGTATATGCCATTCAACGTTGAGATAACATTTTACATTGAAAACAAAATACTTACCGGATTTGTACACGTGAACATTTGATATCGTGTAGATGCTTTAAACTAAATTCCCTGTATACAAACTTGCGGTTTTTTGGTTTAAAATTGTATTATGAAATTTATAGTGTCTATTGTGAAACCATTACATTTTTTTTTAATTAATTAGAAAAGTGTTAATAAAATTAAGTCAATTATATTGTGAGATTGACTAAAATGTATGATGATGGAAAAATACATAAATGTCTTTACAAGCTCAATTACGTTATATTTCCATCCTAAGTTTGTAACTTTTATATAAATATTAAATAACAATCAATGTATATGCTTTATATTACATGTTACTTTTATAATTCAACGTCAATAGCACTTAATACTGTTCACTTATCGTTTACAACTTAGACCACGTAAATTAATAATTGATTATAATGAGCTTTGCTCTGATAAAACTAAGTGAAATGCTTATGCGTAAAGTATCATCGCATGTTACCTAGCGTCTGTAGTAGTCACGATAAGTATGCTGAGTGTCCCGATCGGCTCGGCCAACTCGACCATCATTACTGTAGCGGTGTCGTCTGTGGTCGTCGTTCGTCTCTCGGTTGTCTATGCGGCGTGTTTTAGTCTGACAAATCGACCAAAAATCGCCTTCCGTCATAACTGACATTTGGACGTCGAGAATAAACCTCTTCGATTTACTCACAATGAAATAGTGAGCAGTGCTCCAGCTAGGCCTAAATTTGAGGGCGCCCCGCCCTGCCATCCCGAACCTCCGCTCTGCCCTTCATAGGGCCCCCCTGCCCTTCCTAGGGCCCCCTAGCCCTTAAATTTTTTTTATTTTTTTTTAACATATAATTCATAAATCTCGTATTACATTACAAGTAATTAATTAATTTCTCATTGTACACATTATATTTAAATGGTTCAATAATAATGGGAATAATATATTCTAGCAATTATTAATAACATATAAATAAACATGCAACAGGAAGCATTTCGGAAAAGCCCCGTGCTCGAAAGTGTCCTTTTGACAAAATACTGCGCGTCGAAAGTGCCCTTTTGACAAAAAAGCCGCCCTGTCCTTTTTAAATCCTAGCTGGAGCACTGGTGAGTAATACATAATCTTGAGGTCAAAGGTCCTATGTAATTAATAACATCGACGATGTGCAAAAGCTTGACCTTATTCCCTTGTTGTTGTTTTTTTATATAAATCATTTTAAGTCCTGTATACATTATTAAGATTCAATGACCCGCGTTATGCGAAAATGTGTCTTATGTCATATACGCCCAGCGTAACTCCGTCATTGCTCTTCGGGAGCAACATTGTCCGCTATTACGTCACGCCATGTTTTCTGGTTTCATGATCGGACCTGACCAGACTGTGCGAATGTACAAGCTGGGCCGAAGCTACGCTGGTATCATATGACATATGTATAATTTTCAACTTTGTCTATTAATATTGTTTTACAATTGTATTAACAATTCTTTTACATTACCTTCCAGTAAGTAAAATGGATTTTTCGAAACACGTGTTTCTGTTTGTGTGAATATGTAGCTAGGGTTCACACCAGGAAACCCGATACCTTGTGAGCAGTGTAATACCATTGGAGCAGTGCTCGTTATTTTAGCATGAACTAACATAGGGTAGGTAAATTAGAAAAATTAAAAATTTCAAAGTCCAATTTGAAACAACTGTGTATTAACATTGATATCAAAGGTATTGGGCTATATGTAGAAAAAAACCTGACAAATTTTCTTTAAAAAATGAGCGAAATGTGGCTCCCTGAAGTAGAAGTACAGTGAAACATCCACTAACAGTCACTGTCAACAACAGTCATTTCCAAACAAGTTCACTAATGGCTTCCTCTTAGTTTGGTTTAACTCCCCTTATCTTATCAGATATACGCTAAGCACGAGTCCATGTAATACAAGGCTTGCTACCTCTCCCCTTTTCAACATTTCAAAAAATGAATTTAAAACGGGTATCTATAAATTGTTGACTTTAGTGTATCCCATTTTCATATACAACTCGCTCACAGTGTCTATCAACTGTTTAACTTATTGCTATCTGTATCCCTAGGTCATGACTTTTGTCAATTGAGATACTATATATATATATATATATATATATATATATATATATATATATATATATATATATATATATATATATATATATATATATATAGTTATATATCTATATATATATATATATCTATATATATATATATATATATATATATATATATATATAACTATAACTATATATATATATATATACCAATATATAGTGCCAGTTACGCGGTCTCGGTAGTTTTCAGACTGTACTTACGAGGTCAATATAAAAAACGGGGTCTATATACAACCCCGCATTCTAGGCTCCTTTAATTACTATGAGGGGGTGTAGGGGAGGTAATGCAATCAAATCTCACAATAAGGTCTTAAATCGAAAACCACAATCAGGTCTGAAATTGAAATTGTATATACCTCGCAAATAAGTTCGCTATATATTTCCTTGTATAAGACGTTAAATAAATGACGTATTTATATACAATAATAATAGTAGGTACCCCTATATACCTTAATTCGTGTTTATATCGGATAAAAAAGGGTATGGAGATACATGTATTTAAAGTGGGAACCCCATAACCTATTTCTAAATCAGAGACCCCGTAACTGGCCATATGTGTGAATATATATATATATATATATATATATATATATATATATATATATAATATATATATAGATATATATATATATATATATATATATATATATAGTTATATATAGTTATATATATATATATATATATATATATATCTATATATATATCTCTATATAGTTATATATATCGTTATATATATAGTTATATATATATATCTATATATATATCTATATATAGTTATATATAGTTATATAAGTAAAATGTAATAATCCAGATTGTGAATATTATATAATAAAAGTAAAAACACGTGTCTGGGATTTTAAATATATATTGATTTAGCCAACGCGTTTCGCATAGCTCATCAGGGCATAATACAATATATTACAACGTCAAAATGTCATGGAGATAACGTCATATCAATTATGACGTCATAAACGTCAATAAATATTAAATGAAATTTAATTTGGGTTTAAATACATGTATAAAATGTTGTTCTTTTGCTAACCTAGCTGAAATATTGTTCGAAAATAGCTTATAAAATGGAAATATTTTAAATTTTGGTTCATTATGTGAACATTCATCTAAATGTTTACTTAAAGGCATCTGTCTTGTTGAGGGGTCTCGCATTTGTTGTTCATGGACAGATCGCCTATTTCTAAGTTTATCGCCAGTTTGGCCTATATAATAGTGTTTGCATCCATTGCATACTAATACATAAATCACATTTTGTATATCACATGACATATTAGTTTTATTTTGAACATTTTGCCATTAAAATCAAAAGAATTCCCTTCAATAATATAACCACACAGGGCGCATCTAGGGTCATTACATTTGGATACTCTTGGTTCTTGAGATGAAAAGTAAGATTTGGTTAACAGACGTTTTAAATTAGGTGGCTGTCGTTTACATTTTATTATCTTCTGATTTGAAATTATTTTATTCATAACCGGGTCTGATATGTCTGATATGTCAAAAAAGAAACCAATTTAACGTGTTGCAAGGTTGTTTAATTTAAAAAAAACTTCACTTAGAATCTTGTTTACCCAGTTTTCGTTTCAGTTTGTACGTACCGTCGTAACTATATGCAAATGCTACTGGTAGACCAGCAGACCGTGATAACCTGATGCAGGTAGACAGGTTACTGCTTTTTGCAATAAAAGCCGACTTACTACCTTTTGTAAAGCAATACCGTTCATATTAAATACGCAATTCACTTGGAAGATAACCTCCGGCGAAACTTGATTCCGCAATCCACGGCTTATGAGGCCGGTGCCTTATCCATTAGGCCACAAAGGCGATACTTTGTTTGAATAGTCTAAGACTTGAAACTGAAATATATATGTCCTTTTGGTTTATTAAGGCTGAAGCACAATCGTTGACTTCTCTAGTACACGACCTCTACATGTTACTGTCTACTATGAAAGGTCAAACATAAACACATCTTATCTCCCGATTCTTAAATTGAACCCCAATTGAAACGAAAGTTATAAAAGCGTGTCATGAAACGCTGTAGCCGGAAACCTGCTTCATAATCGGTAATGAAAGCGCTTCTTGCACAATCGACTGATATATTTTTATCAATAATGTCTCACCATTATATAATGATGTTAAGATTCAGTAGGGACTTTCTTAAATAATTCTACTAAATTCATACACTTGTTAATTATACCCCCATTACCATTGGTAATGGGGCTATACAAGAGTCACTGTGTCGGTCTGACGGTCTGTCTGTCCCGAAAATGTCATCCGATCTTCACCAAACTTGGTCAGAAGTTGTGTCTAGATGATGTCTCGGTTAAGTTTGAATATGGGTCATGCCGGGTCAAAAACTAGGTCACGGGATCACTCAGTGCGTTTTAAACAGAAAGTTTCCCTGCCCATAACTATGCCATTTATCGTTAGATTGTGAGATTTTAAAATCATTTAGTTCATTTGTTCACCATCATTGGATGGTTTGTCATGCGAAAGTATTACGTCGATATCTCAAGTGTCAAGGTCAAAGTCACACGTTGAGTTCAAAGGTCATAAATGGCCATAAATGAGCTTGTCCGGGCTATAACTATGTCGTTCATAGTGAGATTTTAAAATAATTGGGCACATTTGTTCACCATCATTGGTTGGTGTGTCAAGCGAAAGAATAACTTCGATATATGCAACGTCAAGGTCACACTTTGAGTTCAAAGGTCAAAAATGGCCATAAATGATAATGGCATAATAATTCTTAAAAATCGCCATAAATTAGCTTCTCTTGTTTTGGGAAGACAGCATGCAAAATATTCTGTGTCAATGCAGCATGTGGGGGTATACGTCACGTTTGTAACAAAGCCATAGTCAATATCTGTTTAATGTTTGATTGGTCGTCACAATGAAAAAAGCTTAAGCGTAACGCGTCGAAGCTGCAATAAAAAATGGCTAGACGCTTTAAATCATTTAGCAATTTATTGCTCTAAGATACGACCAATACTATTCAAAGGCTTATTACGAGTAGATTCCGTGAAACTCGTGTAAAGATTGATCATGACATTCGCCCATTGTATGTCATTCTTTCTGTATGTCCGCCAGCACGCCTGATTCATGTTCGTCTGTCTATTCAATTCTACGTTTGTCTGCACAAAGAAAGTCTATTGTGTATGTCAGCCTGGTACGTTTAATTTAATTAACACAAACGCACATTTTACCAAAACCTAAGGAAACGTGTGAACGTATCATTATATTTGTAAAAATGTCTTAATGAAACCTCCGGCGGGACTCGAACCCGCAATCCCCGGCTTAGGAGGCCGGTGCCATATCCATTAGGCCACGGAGGCGGTACGTCGTTAAAATCGATTGTATTAGTTCACACTCAAATATGTGCGTCTTTTTGGTCTTTTCATGACGAAGAACAATACAATCGTGGACTACTCTCATATCCGACCTTTACATGTTTCTATACATTTACTACACATTTAATTGAAACGTGTCTCTAGGTGTGGAAATCGGACGCTCGATCACTATGGTGCCATGTTTGTGTATGGCCTATACTGCATTCCATATCGTCGCTGTCGTTCTCAAACTTCGTAGCTCCAAAATTTTCCAAAAACAAAAGTCGTCTTTTCCGAATATATGAAGTATGGCGCGTGTTTTGTGCTATATCTCGTTGCTCTATGCCAATCAGAGCCCTTTAAAAGCCACGTGACGAAATGTTGTAGCTTGATTGTTGGCTTTTTTTCCGGCGAAAAGTCGTAGTGACGTCATTTTACCTATAGGTACGTCATTTCGTTTGGACAAGTTTGACAAAAACGTTTTTATATTTGCAGCTACGAGGTTTCCTATCAGGACGAATTGTCGTACCTCATAAAGATGACAAAACTGTGGTGACAAAATATTGTAGCTAACATTTCTGAATACCAGTATGACTTATCAGTATGACTTACGTGTCTACTGCTTATACCGTATTTTGCAGCTTCATTTGTTTGGTATTTCACAGAATTTCAATTTCTAAAACATCGTTATAAAAAATCTTACGGTTTTGTCTCTCTCCAAAAAAGTTGGCATTTTGTAGCTACGAGGTTTGAGAACAACAGCGACGATATGTGTTTATTCAAAAGTGCATGCGTTGATTCGACAAATAAAACAATTTACGTTTTTCAAGGGTATTTAATTCTATAAAAAAAAATCACTGAGAATCATTTTACTCAACTTCAGTTTCCGATTGTACTTACTGGCATAGCGATATGCAATTGCTATTGGTAGACCAGCCGACCGTGATAACATGATGCAGGTAGACGAGTTACTGCGATTTGTAATCAAAAGCCGACTAACGACCGTTTGTAGAGCAAGACCGTAAAAGGACCCGAAAGAAATGCGAAATCGAGAGCCAGAAAGTTCTGTCGCAATAATTATCGATGCATTGTATCCTCAATTGACTAAAGTCATAAAATTGTCTGATACTGACGCCATTAAAGAGGGGTTGGAATGCTGAATGGTTATTTGAGAAGCCACCCATAGTTCTTGTTGTCAAAAGGCATGGATCACCGGCAGACGATATGGTGTCGGTGCAATAGGCATGATACACCGGCAGACGATATGGTATCGGTGGGAAAGGCATGAGACACCGGCAGACGATATGGTATCGGTGGGAAAGGCATGAGACATCGGCAGACGATATGGTTACGGTGGGAAAGGCATGAGACACCGGCAGATTATATGGTTTCGCTTGAAAGGCATAAAACAACAGCAGACAATATTGTGTGGGTGGGAAAGGCATTCTCGGTCAGCAGCTGGAGCGTGCTCGTCGCGACCGAGGCCAGGAGCCGCCTGCAGAAGATTGATTCTCGCGGCTTGATCTTCTGCGGATGGCTCAGCAAATCCAGCTGATTCCGTCACCCTCGAGCCGGACGTCTTCCGCACTGCTGGGATTGCTGTCTTCTCCAAGATGCAGCGGACTTGTCACCCGCTGTCTATCGTCGAGAGCTCGCTGACCCGGACCTGCCAGAGGTCCCGTCTGTAGAGGGACGGGGATAGTGGGACAGCAAGACCACCAGTGTGGAGGAAATACGGAGCGGAACAGAACAGGCTTCTTTCCTGGGGAGGTAATGAAGCATGCCTGGAACTTCGAGGGGGTGGCCTTATAGAGGGATCCCGGGACAGCGGTACTCAGTACGCTCAACGCACTGGGGGAACTGTCTCGGGGATGAAGACGACGGCCGGTGACAGCGAGAGGGGCCATAAAGGCAGAGCTGCTTGCTTGCACTCCTTTGGTGGAGCTGCGTACAGACAAGAATTTGTCTTTGAATTGTCAACTACCAGTGCACATTAAGGTCTCATTGGCCACCGTGCACTGGTACATTTGGATCTAAATTATATCTTTGGCGAATACCCGGGAAGCCGGGGTAAATTTGATCTACTTTGGCTCAAAATTAATCTTTTTCCCCCGGTAGGACCTGCAAATAAACTCAAATTAAAAAAAAGGGAAAGGCAATAGATATCGGCAGACGAAATGGTTTTGCTTGAAAGGCATGAGACACCGGCAGACGATATGGTGTTGGTGCAAAAGGCATCAGACACCGGCAGACAATATCGTGTCGGTACGTACACGTGCTATTGTATATAATGAAGACGCTTAAGATAATCCAGGAGTTCGGATTAACGATAATGAAATAAGTTCCCATTAAAGACACTTGCAATGTTAAACAATTATTTACATTAGCATAAAATATATACCCTTGGAACATAACCTCCGGCGGGACTCGAACCCGCAATCCCCGGCTTAGGAGGCCGGTGCCTTATCCATTAGGCCACGGAGGCGTTACTTTGTCTGACTAGTCTTAGATTTGAAACTAAAATATGTATGTCCTCTTGGTTTATTTATGCTGACGCACAATCGTTGACTTCTCTAGTACACGACCTCTTTAAGTTACTGTCTATTATGAAAGGTCATACAACAACAGATCTAATCTCCTTCCGGATCTGAAATTGAACCACAATCGAAACGAAAGTGATGAAAGCGTTTGTCAGTAAACGCACTAGCCGGAAAATTGCCATGAGTGAAAACGCTTCTTGTACAATCGACTGATATATTCTTATAAAAAATGTCTCACCATTATATAATCATATTAAGATCCTGTAGGGACTTTCTTAAATGCAATTCTACTCTCCTCTTAAGTCGTACACTTGTTATATTTCATACTGTTTGATTGGTCGTCACGAAGTAAAATAGCTTTATCGTGAGGTTTCGAAGCTGCAACAAAAACAACGGCTAGTCGTTTAAAATCATTGAGCAATGTAAAGCTCTAACATACGATCAGTACTAATCAAAGACTTATAACGAGTAGATTCCGAGCAGCTCGCGTAAAGTTTTTTCATTACATACGCCCATTGTATGTTTTTCTTTCTGTAAGTCCGCCATCACGCCCGATGCCTGTTCGTCCATTGTACTTTTGTCTGCACAGAGTAAGTCTATTGTCAGCCACGTACGTTGAATTGAATTTGCTGCCACGCAAATTTTAGTCAAAACTAATGAAACGTGTGAACGTATGATTATATATGTAAAAGTGTTGTTACTAGTATTTAACCTCCGGCGGGACTCGAACCCGTAATTCCCGGCTTAGGAGGCCGGTGCCTTATCCATTGGGCCACGGAGGCGGTACGCATTTAAAACCGAGCATATAAGTTTACAGTCATTTTGGGACCCGACCTTTACATTTTACCATAAATTTACTACATATTTTATTGAAACATGTTTATAGGCGTGGAAATCGGACGTTCGATCACTATGGCACCGTGTTCGTGGCTTATACTACATGCCATACGTATTTATTTTTAAGTCCATGGGTTGATTCGACAAAGAAACCAATTAACGTTTTGCAAGGGTGTTGAATTCTAAAAAAAACTACACTGAGAATCATTTTACTCAATTTCCGAATATTCTATATTCAGAGTGCATGGTCATTAGGCGAGTTAACTAAAATTGTATCAATATCAGAAATCTTCTCGTACACCATTCGGAAATAAAATTCTTCGTCCTCCGAATCTCTTGTCTAGGCGGTGGCCCGAACAACTACGCCGACTAATGTGAGAATGTCGCCCGGGGCCACTAAGTCATCTATTATAAAGGAAATAGAATCACACAAACAGTTGTTAAAAAATGGAATAAGCAACACTACAAATGTAGTTATATTTTACGGAGGGTGTTATTCTTGTCGTTGACAAAACTGTTAATAAATGTATTTTAACAGAGCTCAAATACTCAGGGACGTGGCATTGAACCCCAATTGCAACAAAATATATATGAATCAGCAAACGCTTTAGCCAAAACGTCTGCTTGCTTGAAATAATTGAGAAAAAATCAGTAATGCTCTAAGATAAGATTAGTGTAAATCAAAGGCTTTGTGACCTCACGCCTAGATTTCGAGCAGCTCACAAAAAGATTTATCGAAGCCTGACTCGGTTCATCGAAATTAAAGAGTGAGTTAAAAAAAATTATTCATCGGCCTTAAATAAAATATCCACATCTTGCAACCTTAAGTCTGTCCATTGTTAAATCTTTTCGTCTGTATTGTAACAATAATAATTATTAATGATGCGTACAAAAGGAATATAAAACCTTCGTGTGTGCTCAGTTTATAAATATGTGAACAAATAATGTTCAAATGAGCATTCTGTTAGTATGACAATACCGTTTGTCACGAGAATCAGAATTGTCTCCACAGATGACTCGAGTCATACAATTGTCTGATAGGAACGCTATGGAAAAGTGTTCGTCTGCTAAGCGGTTATTGGAGGAGCCGTCTAGATAATATATATTATATTGTTGTGGAAAGACACCGCCATACGACACTGTTTCGGTGCGTAGCGCCTTTTTGTGATATTGAAGACAATGGAGACGCTTGAGATTATAGGAAAGTTAATATGTACGAGCAAAAAATACACTGTAAAATAAGATATGTTCTTTGTTAGTACTCGATGCTTGGAATTATTGTTAGATACATCATGCAATCGGCCAATTTCAGTGGACTTATAAAATAAATCCATGCTGATATTATGCGAATCTAGTCAACCGTGTAAAAGTAGGATTTGGGAAGTAAAAAGTAAGCATTACAAAATATCAATTCACTTTTGAACGTTACCTCTGGTCGGTCTCGAACCATCATTCACCGGCTTAGGAGACCGGTACCTTATCAATTAGGCAATGCAGACATGCGTCATAGGCATCGCGTTAATTTCTGTAAATTTCTAAAGTAATTCATTTAAATTAGATTTAATTATACCACTTCGGCCAATTAGCCTACTTACAATGTTTCTGGTTGATCTGATTTAACTGTTTATGTATTCTGACAACTGCCATTTTAATTAGAGGTAATGGCTTAATTGCTATAAGAATAATTTCCATGCAAGTCCCCACTGAAGTTGTTTGTACGGTCTGGAATATTACCACATTATTCTCGAATTCGTAGTCTAGCGATCTTCAAACTGAGCTAGACGATCCCTAACTTGATATCGTGCACGGACCCAAAACATTCTCTGAGATTTTAGTTTCTCGGATTTACAACGAATATAAACCTGTTAAATTAATATTCGAGGAAGACTTCGCATTTATAAGTAAGATACATTAAATACCTGATGCACGCATTGGTTAACAGAGACGTTTGGGAACAACCTATTACCGGTAAGTATCGATAATATGAACGTATTCGATAATCTTCGTCAAAGTAAAATCACGAAGCTCTAGCAGTCTAGGCTTTACACTTTATAACAGAGTTTCCCCAATAAATGTAACTCATATCACCAAATGCCACTATTATGTCATTAGCAACTACTGTAATAGTTATACAATAAACAAATTACGCATTATTATATTCGTAGAAAGTAATTGTAGTCACCCGACAGGCTACCTCAGTAAGTAGAGCACTGGACTACAAATCCGAGGACCATTCTCCCCATACCTCTTATACACGTAGGGGCAGTTGTCACTTACTACCTCAGTACGTAGAGCACTGGACTACAAATCCGAGGACCATGCTCTCCATACCTCTTATACACGTAGGGGCAGTTGTCACTTACTACCTCAGTACGTAGAGCACTGGACTACAAATCCGAGGACCAGTCTCCCCATACCTCTTATACATGTAGGGCAGTTGTCACTTACTACCACAGTACGTAGAGCACTGGACTACAAATCCGAGGACCATTCTCCCCATACCTCTTATACATGTAGGGCAGTTGTCACTTACTACCACAGTAAGTAGAGCACTGGACTACAAATCCGAGGACCATTCTCCCCATACCTCTTATACACGTAGGGCCGTTGTCACTTACTACCTAAGTACGTAGAGCACTGGACTACAAATCCGAGGACCATTCTCCCCATACCTCTTATACATGTAGGGCCGTTGTCACTTACTACCACAGTAAGTAGAGCACTGGACTACAAATCCGAGGACCATTCTCCCCATACCTCTTATACACGTAGGGCCGTTGTCTCTTACTACCTCAGTACGTAGAGCATTGGACTACAAATCCGAGGACCATTCTCCCCATACCTCTTATACATGTAGGGCAGTTGTCACTTACTACCTAAGTACGTAGAGCACTGGACTACAAATCCGAGGACCATTCTCTCCATACCTCTTATACACGTAGGGCCGTTGTCTCTTACTACCTCAGTACGTAGAGCACTGGACTACAAATCCGAGGACCATTCTCTCCATACCTCTTATACACGTAGGGCCGTTGTCTCTTACTACCTCAGTACGTAGAGCACTGGACTACAAATCTAGTAGACCAGCTTACCCAGGAAAGTTGTAGCTGGTTCACCGACCGTCGTTCTTTGAATGAAGTACTGTTAAAAGCAGGAGAAAAAAACACTAAGCAATCCATTTTATATTAGTTTTAAAAGTATCGTAATTCAGTTTTATAACACCATGCAATTAATCTTTGTTGGTCGAAATTCGTGAATTTATTCATGTTATAACCTATATCGTTTGGTGTGCTTTTGGTTTGTTTGTTTTTAATAAGTATTTTTTAAGTTTGCGTAAGTATTGGGGGATATATTAAAAACTGTTTTAATATGCAATAAACCATATTTAATTGCATTCCGCAATGGAGCGGCAGACGTCACACATAAGTATGAGTACTCAGTACGGAAGACCAACATGTTCAACTGATCATCGTAGTATAATTGAAGTACCGCTGTAAATGGGGGGGGGGGGGGGGAATCCTTCATAATAGTGTGTTATCTTCATGCAGTTCTATCAGTGCCTCTATACACTTGAGCATATATTATGGTAAAGTTCATGACTTAATTCATATTGTATTATTAATCTTTTGGTTGTGTGTGTGTGTGTTTTTTTCTTAAATTTGCATTCAAAAATTGTATTGAAATGCTCTTCTAAGTGTCTAAAACCACATTGTTAATTGTCCTAGGAATTCCACAATGAAGGCGTGCGTCACACTAAATCGTAAACCGAAGATTGCGACTCGTAAACTCGATTATCTCCCTTGCCATGTGTTGGCGTATTACGGTAGCATAATGATACGTTATTTTTACTAGCGTGCTTCTGGCTATCTTATTTGATTATTTAAATATTTCATACCTGTATAGCTGTTATATGTATACAAACAACATTTAATCCATGTTGCGTATACAATAACGAAGTTAGTTTTGAATTGAAGATTTGTAATTGACATTGTGGGACGAAGACCAATTCACTGTTTCTTTTAAAGATTTTTTTCACAGATGTTCGTGTGCTTTTTATAAACCCGGGACATAAAAATATTAGACCATGGACCATTTATGCTTTTAAATATCGCGTATTTAACTCTATATTGAAATGTCAGAAGTAGGCGTTGTTTTACATAATATCGTTTAAAGGCGTTTGAACCCCCTTTTATTTTGCCAATGTCGATTTATTTTCATCGTGCATTATAATATCTACAATTATTCTCAGTTTGATTGCTTGAATAAAATTAAAAAGTATTTTTGTTTCGTGTGACTTTTGTGTTTTCTAATATGTTATTTTGCCAAACCATAAACAAGTCCTCCAAAATGAGACAACGTAAAAATAGTATAGCTAAAATACATTAAATACAATCATGGCCATATTGGGCTAAAGGTTGTCTGTTTGCAAATTGCTTCCTCTGTTAGTCTGTCTGCCCGTGTGAATAAAAACATAAAAATAAACAATAGGTACACCAGTACACAAGATGATATAAACACGAATCTTGTAATACACATTGTGTCAACAATAGGTTAAGTTCAACGTTCTTTAAACACAGGTCAAAAGTCTCGTTTATGTTAGATCATCTTTATAATGCTGTGACGGCATTCGACATTGAATAATTATGATGATATTGTATAACGTTTACAAATTAAGTGTAATGTGAAGGAAATTCGCGAGTGTTATTCAGTTAGTGGTTTTCGCCGGTAGAGAATTTCCTGACATAATTTATAAGCCTTGTTTTCAATAAAATTCTGAGTATTACCTAATAAACGATAACACATTAAAAGATCAACGTTTCTTAAAGCGTTGGGATAGCGTAATAAATCAACCTTGATGCAATAGCTGCATTGATTATAATCAGCGACGCTATTTCTCGACTGTTAACGTAATATGTACGATGATAAACGTCTTATAAGACGTGGCGATAACATATTAGATCAATCTGCATGCTTTAAAATCAGGCTTGTTCTCGACGGAAAACACAATATTTACGTTCTGATTGGAACACTATTGGAAAGTGTTCGACTGCCGAGAGGTTATTAGACGGCTTTTCGACTGTCAAAAGTCGAACGTCTCCGGTTGATAATCAACAGCAAAAAAGTGGTGTCAGGGCGTAGCCTCGCCACTTGGTATTTTAGACACAAATGATTGATGAGTTGAATTTACGAACAAAAAACTATTTTTTGTTGTAGACGGCTGCGATGAGAAACGATCGATTACATAAGTATGATATGTATTGCTGAACCAATTAACAAGCTTGTATACTGATCATATCGAGGTATCCCTGCTATCTTAGCGATGTACTCAGAAAATTGGCGATTTTAGAAACGTTAGAAATTTGGTCAGGCTAACATATACAAGCAGCTTTTATATAGATCATTCCGATGTATCTTAGCGATGTACGCAGAAAATTGGCAATCTGAGATATGTTACAAATTTGGTAAGGCTAACATACAAGCAGGCGATTGCAGAAAAAAATTGTATATGTATACATGTATTACATATGTATATGCAAACTTTAAACATGATTTTTAACAGCATAGCAAGTGTTAGGCCTACAGTATGGAATTATTAAAAAAAAATGTAACTGGTATTTGACCTATTGGTACCATGTAAATACAAATGAAAAACAACAGCCCGATAATACGCATTGAAAGGTGAAATTTATGCTGAATGTTGTTCGTAAATAAATGCTATCATTTGCAATATTTTTCAAAAATTTTCGCCCACTAATTCCTGACTGATAAAATGGTTTCCTGTCAGTTTGGTCGATACGTTTACTTAACTGATGAGCGAGGTAATTATATGCCAATGTCAACAATGACATGCAATAACACGATATAAATCTAGACTTGAGTGATTTCATTAGTGCAATTAATGTGCGAGCCTTTTCACCATGCTTACATTTAATATACATTTAATGTTATTCCACGTGTATTACTAGCATTATCATTACTAATCTTTTCCCATGCAGGATTTTGTTGAGGCACAGGGCGTAGACCCACAGTTTCAAATATAATTTCTTTCTTAATTCTATTGGCTTTACATTAATTTCTACATAACTCATCAGCTAATTTAAGGACTCATAGATAAACATCGTGAATTGAAAATTTAGGCCTATGATTGCCCTTTGTGAAAATCCGTGCTCACTAGTTCCGCTGATGTGGGAATTTAGGCCAGGTTCAACACTGTACTGAAAGGCCGAACGACTTATCAGAGTATCCACCGAGTATCAATTGCATTATGTAGGTACAAGACTTAACATGTATTACACTATTAAAATGCCTATTTAGCCATCGGCTGAAGCTCTATAGTAGAGAAGCATATGGTGCATCACCTCTTTTAACTCTTTCAGTGCTGGAACCGAATTTTTAAGGCCTTTGCAAACAGTTTGGATCCAGATGAGACGCCACAGAACGTGGTGTCTCATAAGGATCCAAACTGTTTGCTATTCTGATAGTATTCTTTGGAAAAAAAAAAATCGAAAAAAAGCTAATTTTATAAATCAGCAGACGACATTTAAGCAGACAGCAAACTTCCCAGCATGCAAAGGGTTAACTGTCCTGTAACAAAAGAAACATAAGAGCCGCCATTATATGTGTCCATATCACGTGTCGTATGCTACCTCTAAAATGTAAGCAACCAATTTCGCACTTTTCTCACTTTTTAATTTTACTTAAAGGCTAGTCAATTAATAATGGTATGATGAAGAATTCTATTTAAATTATGAAAGCGCTGTATGTACGCCCCTGTCGCACGTTTAATCTTAGTGCACCAACGCGTCTGTATAGCACAAAACAATTGCGACAGTGTTACACATTTATTACAATATTCAAATAAATATTCGTATTTACATAAAATCGTATCACAGACATATCTATAAAACATTGACATTTACAAATACCCATTAAGCGGTCATTTTGTCGTCTGCTCTGACCGACTTAGTGTCACCAATGCCGCTACTTAAACCAGTATTCGCCATTCGTTTACAGACAACAAATCGTGATTTCAAACAAAACACAATCAATCAAAACGAGGGCAAATTCAATATATTGTATAAATAACCTTTAACAAAAAAACACATGTAAACAAAACACGATCAGAAAAAAACAAAACTGTAATCACGTGCAAAGTTCTAAAAACAAACATCCGTGTTGTTGTTTTATATATGATTTGCCATTGTTAATTTTATTAAAATCTACAGTTTGAATTAAGTCCTGTTGATACAAAATTGCAACTCGTTTATTCATTGAAAAGATAAAAAATGAAGTATTGTTTATGTTTCGGATGCGAATGAAACAAAGTGCACTTAATAAGAAAGACACTATAACGTAGGTCGTTGATTCCATTACTACAGTGATGTTTCCTAAATAATTAACAAGAACAAACATACTTTGGAGCAATAATCAACACAGTTAGAGTAATTTTTATGCCCATCAATTGACTAGACGACATGTTGTCTGACTGTATTAATACGCTGACAAACATTCACGGACTATGTTTGTTATAAGTGTAGCCACTTATATACAACCAACACCTATAATATAAATATAGATGTGCCTCCGAGACTTGCCGTCTGCTTTTGTCTTTAACAAAACTAAATAAAGTTGTACGTTTGGGAAACAAGGTAATGGAAAGTTAAAAAGTGTATGTTAGCATTATAAACATACAAAATATCAACTAGTTTATTATATACCTAGAAAAAATGGAGGTTAACAACTGAATCAGTAGGAGAGCATTGTTTCTTGACATTTAGCTGTGTAGCTTTTCAAAACTAACATAACATCAAGTGCTAAACAAATATTTAACATTTGGTTCAATAAATAGGTCGCCATCGATAAAAGCAATTGAAAGTTTGATTGAAAGTTCGCAATGAAATAAACTTCGCCACGTGATTACATTCCGACAAACTCATTAGACGTTTGTTCTCAAAGAGCATCGCTGTTATTGTAACACTTTTTTCTTCACAGATACTCGACATAAACAACACCCATTGATACCGCAGACAATGTGTCTAAAAGCGGCGAGCTTGTTGTCTAACAGTTAAGCTATCTTGTCTGACTGTTCAAACCCATCGACGGCTGCCAAGTGGAATACTGAATGAAGACCGTTAAACAGCTTGAAGCAGACTTCGAGGTGAAACCCGCGCCGTTTTTGTGCCTCACAAGTTTGCACGTTTTACGACAAAATAGTACTTGAACCACTCTAGTTCCCGAGAATAAAACACGATGAAGTCGACAAAAGTGCGAGACTGCTTGATTTACGAGCCACGCGCTTTAGAACGATGGCACCGGTTTGGTCGGATGTGCTTAAAAATCTTCCACCGATTATTTCAACGTCATGTGGGGTAACGTCAATAATACTTGTAAATTCCATTGATACTCGCATATTAAGTCGGTAAAAATGCCATTCGAACAGAGATAGCATCGCCAAAAAGGCGATGAAAACTTTGGTCCGATTGATCATCGAAAGAAGCGCATCAATTCCTGGTTTCCTAAAGCGCTGCTTTTACAACTAACGTATTTTTTAGGAACAATGATATTTCATTTACAGGTATTCCGAGCCCAGACCGTCTGACGAACTACGCAACAGACAAAATCCCTTTGAACGTACGTCGATCACATTAATTGGTCAATGGTGTTATATTCAAATAGGAAAAATCTTTAAAATAAGCACCGTTTATATTAGCTGTACAGTTAATACCCGTGTTGTCCTTCAAAACAAAAATAAAATGTATGATCCCACAGAACAGTTGTCAGTGTACTCTTAACATCCGGTCCACACAAAGGCGGGCAATTCACTGGCACTAAAATTTGATATTGCACAAGATCCCATGGAAAACGGGATATTAAATTCATCTTTCTTGGCATTGACACTCTTTGATTTGCTTCACTTTCACGTGCTTAAAGCCCTTTTTCTTCCCGGGGCATTTAAGTGTCACTGTTATTGTATTGGTTCTTTTCGGCTTACACACTCCGCAGGATTTAAAAACTTTTCGCTTCGTACGAGTCCGGAGCGTTTTCGGGATATAAAACGAATTACACTGGCCGTAACAAAATCTGTTTAGCACTTTTCGACTGATACACCCTTCCTCTTTGATAAGTTGCGAGAACGGCTCCGTTTTACACCACGTGCTTTTGAATTTCTCGAGCATGGCGAGCGTCAGTGGTGAATTGTTGTTCCCAATCAGTGGCGGCTCGCCGTTGCTTTCACCTTGAATCGTGATGGTTCGCTCCTTCCTTTCAAGAGATTCGTCGGTTTGTGTGGGAAAATCTATTTCCTGTTCGCTAGCTGCGTGATTCCCGTCGGCTTTGAACTCTCCGTTGGGACTCGAGGACAGCATTTTGAACATAAGTCTATGTCGGCGCCTGCCATTTTTATCGTCAGCGGCCAACGTCCCCCGCTGTATATTCACAGAGAATACTGCTAAGGCGAGGCAGAGGGAACAAATAGGCTGATAGTCAAACTTCATTCTCATGTCTGGAGATTCTGAAATTAAATAAGACTCCATTTACAAGTCGGTTGGTTATATTAAGCGTACATATTAATTGACATTTGTAAGTGACGCCATGCACTTAAGTTTTCATTTATTGTCTGACGATTTTAGCGACGTTCGGTCGGATTCAGATTGGTGCGTTGTATTGTACGTCAATCAAGGCCGCGCGCGCACCATGACACGCGACAAGGGGGAGCGCGCCAAACTATAAACACATATTCACGACTATTGTTAACGTCCGACAGTCTCCTAAGTCTCTGTCGATAATTATATACGAGGTGTGTATCTATTTGGAAGCAGTCGACACTTTGGCGCCAAAAATGTCAGTGATAAGTAGCCAAATGAAGACAGGCTAAAGATCTCTTGCCATCGGTCACTTTTACTTAAGCGAAAAAAAAAACACGCAAACACACGGTGACCAGTGTTTCATCTGGTCATTTTAATACATTACACATCTTTAAGTTATTTCCTCTGTGCTTTTATATGTATGTCAACGTATAATTAATATGTGAATTATATGTACTGCGATGCAATGTCGTTTAAAAACGATGCAGTGCAAATATAATATCATTTTGTATACAATTCGCATCAATTGCGTTTCCAAGTTGACATAGTACTCCCAACAACACAACACCGGGTGGTGACTTTTATATAGACAAGCTGTTTCAAATGGTACATCTAAAATGCAGCAATAATTTTGTCTTACGACTCTAAGTAACGTTTACTGGTTGATCGATGAGGATAATTATCAAAGAGCGACGCTAATTAATGATGCCCCATTCGCGCCACTACGCGCCAAGTTGCGCCCCGCACGATTTCTGATCTTTAACTCCAAGCGGAGATATCAAAGTAGACAGGCAATCCACTCTAAGACTGCTATCGTATTCCTACCTTAAGTAATATCCAGTTAGTGCTTCGAGGCTCTGCACATGATCTTGATACAACAAATTCTGGTAGATAAAATGATTAAGTTATTACTGCAAAAATGTTTGCGTTGTTATTTTTCACACGTCTGGAAAGCCATTGATGCTCAGTTCGCCCCCTGGCGGGCTTCATCAATCAAGTGATCACAAACTAGACACCAAACCGCGAAGTCGCGACGAGGCAGACAGATTTGAGCAATAGTGATCACCGTGATTGGTTCGCAGATACTATCATTGCGTGATTAGACACTGATTTCATTCTCCTGAAATGACGTGGAAATTCAGAGAGGTTCGCGCGCGACTAATGAGTCGTTTAACCGATTCACACTGGTTTTGTAGGTAATAATCCGCTCAAAAAAAGTTTTTACGACAATATAATTATCCATAATTCCATTTAATAGCAAACGTCATTTCGATAAAAAGAATAAGATGCCAAATTGCAATCATTCTCTCAACCATTTCCGTAACCCTACTCTTAACTTGCATCGTATGTCATTTGAAGAGTATTGAATTTGTATTGGATATACATTATGATTTGATAGAAGTATGGATTGCCATGATGTTGCACTCGAATTTTCTGTATGAGCGCTCTGTCGTTTCCACCAAAAAAATTTTTCATTAAAAGTAAAACCGCCAGCTATCTGATATTTTCAATCCTGTTCTTTCAAGACGGAATTTACAATTTTATTTAAAAATGAAGTTTAATTAATCCAGAGAAGAATTTAACTCACGGTCAAAGACCATATCATTTCTTACATGAAATACGCCCGTATGAAAGATAAGGCCAATGAAGCTGATGGTTTTATACCTCATTATCATCAGGAAACTTAATTGACCGAAAACCAGTCCCTAATACCTTGATATGTTCCGAAGTTTTAAAATAGTTTAGATGATAAAACTATTCTTAGACATACATATAATTTGGTTTTCGCGCACAATGCCTAAGACATTTTACAGTAGATAGCAAACTCTTTTAAGTGTATATAATCTTTTATATGTAATCTTTGACTTGTTACAATAATGGGCGAATTTATATCAAAGCTGCGAGATTCTTTTCGCGAAAAACCGAATGCGTTCGTAAATAAAATTAATTTGCGATTCTTACGAATATATTAAATTGCAACAATAACACCTTTTTATAACGGAAGCGCGTTAAAACCTCGTTAATCCACCATCCGTGAGAATATGCGAGAAAATAAGAATTGATGAACATTCATTAAAGTTTATAAATACTTTCTTATCTGATAACTGCTTAATCGACGCCTATATTAATTAACGTGAACAGGCAGGATCTTTACCGTAAGAAGTCCCAATGGCATATTACATTCCATAGCATTATACCAAACACCCTACATTATGAATATGCACAAAGTTATACTGGGGTACGTGGAAATAATGTATGGACAGTCATCGTCGCAAAATGTTCACTGGAATAAGCTGTTATATTATTTTTATCTCCTTAAAGGGGGTGACCGCCTTCAAGGCAGAAGCTGCAATACCGTTGAAGGGATTTTTTTTAGAGATTTCGACTAGTTTATCGGGATCAGAAATCGTACTAAAATTAATGCAGACATTTCGTTTTATAATAGCAAGTGACAATCCTACGAAAACATTTGAACATAGTAATTAATGTTTACTTATGTTATCTCAACTTCAAAGTGTTTAGCTCGGAGCTCAAAAAACGATAAGTACGTCATGTTTCCAAAGGACGCCAGACGCCAGAGTGGGTGATGTCAAACAACAGTCAAACAGAGTCGAACGCAGATTGTCGTCGGCCCTCGTTTTCAATTAACTGATAGTGATATATTATAAAGATATGCTCAGTATTTGTGTCTTCGATGCAAATGTGTGCACGCAATTTGACAAATAGATCTATACAGTTTATCGGTGAATCTTCTGGCACGTCATTACCGCTTAGAATGATAGATTAATAAACGTAATCGTGAACAAAACAACGATCCCAATTTATTAAATATTTTTAATGTTCTTCTTTCGAAGCCGCTCGATGCTGTTCTGGAAGTCCATTGCCACGAATAATTATTATAAGTTATAGATGCACGGGTTAAAGTTTATCGATATGAGGTGTACGTTAATATCTATCATAAGCGAACATTTGTTCCAAAATCCCCACGAACTTATATCAAACTGAGACTGACAATATGTTCTGATGACTAAGTGCCAACATACAAAATCTGCAATACATGTATATGCATCACTACTCGTCCTCACTCACGACGAGACATTTCTTTTGTTACCGATTTTGATGTACAAAGATGTACCTTAATCCGAAAACGACTAAATTATTCGTGAATTGAAAGTGAGCAAACGATATGCACTCTTTCAGGCAATTGCTGCAAGGTGACAGGAACAAATGTATATATTTTAACCATAAATGTCAATGAATATTTAAAAATATAGCGTATAAATATGCATCGTTCTTACTCGAAATAACAATGTGTGTTTCCCATGGGATCGGACAATTAGTTTAAATTAACCGAGTTATAATTTCTCAATTATAATTTTTTATAACTTGTAATTTAAAACACTCTCACTCTCCAGTGATAAGTGATGATGTATGTAATTTGAACATTGTAATTATTTATATTCAGCACGCATGTATGTTAAATTATCATGCATTTGTATATGACGATAAGCTTGTTATGCTTAAGTCAAAATAAATATTCGGTTCTGTTATGTTCTGTTATCATTTTTCAAGAATGCAACTTGAAAATGAGCTAAACTGCCGGGTTATTTACCATGAACAGTTAAATTGGGGAAAATCTCTATTTTATCGACGATGATTTTTACAACAATACATCATGGGATTTTCATGAATGTGTGGTTTTGTATGGAATTAATTGATGTCAGTGATAGATCTTTGATTGGGACAAACTTTAATGGAATATCTGAATAACAGATGTACTAAAGCACAACAGAGATAAATGTTCAAATGTGAATTTTTGCAGAAGCGTAAGCTTTATTATTAAATAAATTTCATTGCGATGTATCAATATATAACTAATGACGATAAAGTTTGAGTACACGGTAAATATCACCATTTTAATAACATAAATATAAAATGCATGGATAAAAAATTTAGCATGTTATTACATACCTGTATATCAACTAATATCCATGTTTATCAATTGGAATGATGCTAACTAGCGCGTTTTAATTTCCAGTTAAACTCCAAGACGGTTAGCGTATCGCTCCGTTCAACGTTATGTCAAGTAGGGAGGTAACACTCTACTAAATATTCACTAACTGCGACAGACCCTCAGGCGACTAGGGTACGAATTTATAAACTCGCCTGCGTGCTTGATTGCTAGTATTGTACGCGAGTGATCATTTAATCGATCTGTTTTATCTCCTCATGTCAGAACGGTGACGGCAGCGGCGCAAGGGGTATTGTTGTGAGCGCCCGAACTTCTCTCGCGGTATTAGCGCGCTCAGCGGGATGCTGGGTATCATATAGACAGTGCCGAGCCTCAGCGGCGCCTCGCGTGCGAAATCTTCGAAACAGGTTGGCGAGCGGCCAGCCAGCGGAAGTTACCGCCGGCTAACAGGTTGTTGTACACGCTGATGGTTGAACAGAACGCTCAGTTTGTATACTTCCTATGTTTGTTTTAACGCGAAACTGGTTTCACTAGTAATTTAATAATACATGTTTACATGTTTACATCGGTATGCTATATCATCATCATCATCATCATCATCATCATCATCATCATCATCATCATCATCATCATCATCATCATCATCATCAGCAGCAGCAGCAGCAGCAGCAGCAGCATCATCATCAGCATCGTCATCGTCGTCATCATCATCATCATCAGCAGCAGCAGCAGCAGCAGCAGCAGCAGCAGCATTATCAACGTCATCATCATCATCATCATCATCATCATCATCATCATCATCATCATCATCATCATCATCATCATCACCACCACCACTATCATCATCATCATCATCATCATCATCATCATCATCATCATCATCATCATCATCATCATCATCATCATCATCATCATCATCATCATCATCATCATCATCATCATCATCATCATCATCATCATCATCATCATCATCATCATCATCATCATCATCATCATCATCATCATCATCATCATCATCATCATCATCTTTCTCACTACGACTGTGAGAAATACGGAATGTTAAGTATCTTCTCTTTTCATTGAGTAAAACACATAATTATTTATCAATATTGACCTTACGATAGGCAAACATTCGTCACGTGTTCGTACGTCACTGCTAGACCTTGCCATTCCAGTACTCACATTTTAAACGTATCGCTACGAGCACGTTTTGTTATAAATGAACGTAGCTGGCGCCTGTGTCATTGTCATTCTTTTTATTTTTCACAACCGAGAGTTGTTCATTCATCTCATGATTATTTCATTATAAATGAGTTACGACTCCGCTTGTTTATCAATTTAACAATGGTTAAACACATATCCCCCAGGGGGTGCATATCTTAATTTTCAAAGGCGCCTTTGGTCTTTCCTTGATCACGGAACGAATCGGGGTTTTTTGCATTGAAAAAAATAAGTAAAATTTCGGTTTGTTGTACTGCTGTTAATCCGTTGACCAACAAGAATTCGTATAAGAGCAGAAGTGCGGCTACTTCCATGTGTGGTTGGATGACGGATGTTTTTTCTCTCTTGTTCTTACACTGTAAATATTAAGATTGCCACGATGTTTAAAGGAACACTTTCATTTATTCACGGTTTTGAAGAATTTAAACTTGTGTGTATTCTTTGTCTACGGTATTTTCTGCAATATTGACATTATTGGTATACAAAATAATCCGATAATAGTTATTTAATTGTAATAAAGTTATGGTAACTCGTATAGCATGTTTACTGTATTTCTATCTGAAAACAATATAATAATGATTGTTTTGTTTGTTTTATGTTGAGATTGTTATATTAGTATCTAATTTCTAATAGTGTTATTTAGAGAAAACTAGCTCGATATTTTATTTTTTTTAAAGTTATATCATCAATTGTCAATGCAGCGAGTGAATAAACGGACTAAACAGAAACGATACACGCTATAATATAACAGGAAACACCAACATCAGTGAAATCATTTAATAGATTCAGAGACAATTTATCTATAATAAAATGTTTCAGTGACCATAAAAAAGACGGATATAAAAAGTGTCACAACCCCGGTTGCATGTGTCACAACCCCGGTTGCATGTGTCACAACCCCGGTTGCATGTGTCACAACCCCGGTTGCATGTGTCACAACCCCGGTTGCATGTGTCACAACCCCGGTTGCATGTGTCACAACCCCGGTTGCATGTGTCACAACCCCGGTTGCATGTGTCTAACGATCGAGATTTGTTTAACAAGTTTGTGGCGGGCGATCCTCTGTCTAACGTCACACGATAGACTTTGTGGGCAGCAGACGCATTAGCAGACATCGAAACTGTCATATCTATGAGAGGACACAATCTTAACCCTTTCAATGCGGGAACCGAATTTTAAAGGCCTTTGCAAACAGTTTGGATCCAGATGAGACGCCACAGAACGTGGCGTCTCATCAGGATCCAAACTGTTTGCTATTTTGATAGTATTCTTTGAAAAAAATCGAAGAAAATGCTAATTTTAGAAATTCAGCAGACGACATTTTTGCAGACGACAAATTTCCCAGCATGCAAAGGATTAACAAACCTTACAACATTATAACAGTGTGAGTAAATAGCGTTCTTACTATGTAGACAAGACTAATATCGGACCTGTGAAAATTAGGGTCAATTAAATTCAGATTTATGTATAATCGGACAACTCGATCGCGGGCCGGTAGCGACCGTTTGGCTAGAGTGCATTAATTTCTCAAGTTATCGCCATGGAGGTGCTAGAGAGTAGATTAATTATGTTAAACCGAGTTAATTGGAACCATGGAGTTTACGTGACGCGTCGTTGAAACCGACCGTTACAAATCGTCATATAAATACAACGTACATAGTATCTAAGATCTTTGAATAAATATATTAGTTAATACGCAATAGCCATTTGATCGCATGACCACGCTATTATTTTGCTTCTTTGCTAAACACTTTTTCCTGCTTGCGAAGTTTTCGCTCTCCGGTTTAAATTGTTAGTGTGGGTATGCTTTCACGTACGCATATATTTGCTTTAGTTTTGCTTGTAGTACAGGTATTGGAAAGGAAATTTTAGTAAATTCATATACTGAATCATTTATATTAACTACCATATTTTAACATATAACAAGTTTCAAGTTCACGATAAAATTCGCTTTTTAAAAAAAACTCAAGTTCAAAATGAATATGCAAATCTTAAAATTAAGCGATAACACTTAAGATCACTCACATAAATGTCGGAAGCCAACTTGCCGTATTATATAATAGGCGGCGCATATTCGGACTGGAGCCCAGGTTGCGATAAAACCAGAGCCAGCGGGCTTAGCTAGCTATATTGGCGAGTTTTAAGGCTGCGTGTCTACGCGATTGTCTTCCACGCTATCTTAAGCCTCGATAAAAATGTTAACTACGTTAAGCTATAGACAGAGAGGAAACAATATTTATGAGTTAAAGCCCAATAAACGCAATTTGAACTATGTTAAAGGGATATCACGTTTTTTTGTTTAAAGTGATATTATGGGCATTTTGCACTGTTGAATTGAGCTGAAAAGAATTAACTGGTCAAAAGAGTTAGTTAAAATGTGGTTACTGATCAATTATCTGCAACTCATCTTGCTACCAGTCGTTTATAAAAATATATTTTACATTCGATATTCTTAAGTGACCCACCCAGTCCTGTAAGCCGAAATGATCCGTTAAACAAAATTCTGTCCTTAAGTCGTATGAACGAATCTGCACTAAAACTAAATTTAGGTTCAAATCATACATGCATGATCAGTTGTCAAACGAAAATACGGTTGATATTCAAATGCATTATTTCTCTCTTTCCGGGATATTGTTTAGTATGTTGATGCTGCATTAACAAATATAAGTGTATATGAAGTGAAAACACCAAAAATAAACAACGGTTGCGATAGACACCTATAAACTGTTAGATGCCCATAATATCACTTTAAAAATGTCTTAATCTTACATAATACATTTATTGCGCCTTCTTAAAAGGGCCAAATACATACGTTTTAATAATGGATTTATTTTGCACATTGTATAACCATTACTACCATGTATATACGATTTTTATATGTGCTGAATTGTAAAATATTGATACAAATATGTTATAATAACACACAATATGCAAGAAAAATGACACATTTAAGACGAATTTCATAAAATACAGCAAATACAAATTAGCACCCCGAGCCGATTGTGACGAAGATAATTCGTAATTATTTTCCTACAATAACCGATGCATTCGTCTTTTTAGTAAGTGTTCGTGTGTCGTATGAATCGATATCGCTGCAGGAATTTCAAATGAACCGTTAAACTAAATTTAGATTCACATCGTACATGCATGATATACATGCTGGCGATTTCGGCTGTACAGCCTTTTTCGATTTCAGAATTAAATATCTGGCTTATTCAGCATTTTTCGACACATGTTCTTCTTAACTTTTATTTTAGTTTATATTGAAAAATATGTATAATAAGTTTTTTACACATTTTATATTAATTAATAAATATTTGACAAGATCGTATATACCCGCTTTAAGGTACAAGTTCAAAATTTTGTTTTTATTAATGTCTTGAATTTGCAAGTCAAAGTGGCACACGTTAAAGATACATAGTCAAGAGCGTTCTTTATTTAAAATGATTCAAATCTACAAAAATAGCACTATAGACTTCTTGATCCGGTTGTCAGAGCTTAGTCTCGGGATAATCTGTCGATGAGCTTTTGCATTACCACTTATGTGGACAAACAGGCTGATGCTCTTTTGCATTACCACTTATGTGGACAAACAGGCTGATGCTATTTTGCATTACCGCTTATGTGGACAAACAGGCTGATGCTCTTTTGCATTACCACTTTTGTGGACAAACAGGCTG
The DNA here is from genome assembly GCF_020536995.1 of Dreissena polymorpha. Taxonomy (NCBI): domain Eukaryota; kingdom Metazoa; phylum Mollusca; class Bivalvia; order Myida; family Dreissenidae; genus Dreissena; species Dreissena polymorpha. The sequence goes on from NC_068357.1 coordinate 140,482,281, forward strand.
ATGCTCTTTTGCATTACCACTTATATGGACAAACAGGCTGATGGTCTTTTGCATTACCACTTATGTGGACAAACAGGCTGATGCTCTTTTGCATTACCACTTATGTGGACAAACAGGCTGATGCGGTGGTGGCATTCCTGGTTTTACGTCACGCATCCAAAGGGGCTTGCAGTCGGGGTAAGGGCGGAGCGCTCTCCGCAGGCTTCTCTGTTGAGCTACATACTTGGTTATGTTTGCTTCAGCTACCTCAATGCCATTTTGTATCGCCTGTCGCCAGGCGGACCGATATTTGTCCAGTCTCCCATGTATCTGTAGCAATGTCGTGGGCTTTCAGGTCTCTCTTTTTCATCTTTTTGGTGTTTTCTTGATAACCTATCAGACATTATAAACAACGATAAAAACGTATACAATTGAAGTTGTAATTTCCTTATTTATAGTTGCGCCGTGAAAACATTAATATTTTCTTAGGGACGAATGTTTGTATTTTGAAGTTAATGAGGTCCTTCCATGACTAAGGCTGAATTATTGATGATCTGGAATATATTCCAGCACTCCTTCCTAATTAACTAATTAATTTTCAGAAATTTAATCACAATAACTACTTACCTGTAGTTGCAACGATTGATTAAATCGAAACGAACAAGGGTCCTTGTTCAATGTTTATTTAGATGAGTGTCATAGAACTTAACTAAATTTATTCAACTGATTTTGTTTTGCATGTACAATTCTCATTTAGAATATTTTTTCAAGAGAGTATGGCTAATTTAAACTGCAGATGGGGCTATGCACAGCGTGAAAACGTATGCGCAATCAAAGCTCCAGCAATTGTTTTTACGAACTACTGCGTGTCGTCTTTTATTCCGATCTGCTAGTTAACCTGTTTGTAAGTTGGGAAATGTGTCGTCTTTTATTCCGATCTGCTAGTTAATCTGTTTGTCATTTGTGGTAAATCTAAGGCTTACTTAAAAGTGAAATAGTTTATCGGAAAAAAATTCTCGGTACTCACAAAAAACTTTAGTTAAACCATGTGTCTGAGTGAAATTTAGCACGAGAACGTCGTAAGAGATAAGACCTTGAATCAATGAACATGAAACAATTATACACAACCCTGATATACGTAACTGCGTTATCCTTTTTTCGTTATCGCCACACACTGGGCATGCACCTCGAATTTTCACTTTCGTACTCACTAAATCAGCAAATGGCCGCCAATAAACCTCTTGGGTTTCATATAGGAGCGCTCAGAGGCGCCTGGGTGTCCAAGTCTCCCTCAACAGCAACACCCGCATGTGCCAATATCCACACCCAAAACCTCCCAGTTGTCTTAGAAAACCGCGAAGGCAGGTCGGAACACTCTAATCATCTCTGATAAATTATGAGGTGTTTGTATTGACGGCTTAATTAGTGGATTGCTTATTTACCTGTACGCGAGGTTGATGAAAGTAATGCCTCGGGATCTGGAAGGTAATTTGTGTGGATGTAATTTGTTACTTACTGTAATATATAACTATTCATACGGGACTATCTATTAATATCGACAATTATGATAGTATTTTCCGCGCTTGGTATTAAGGTATTTTTTCTACAAAGTCGGAGATTAACTATAAAATGTTCATGGTAAAATATATTCAAAGAGAAAATTAAGAACACGATAATTTTAACTAGCTATTTACATCTATAAATGTGCATCGAATATGGTTAGTCTTCAGTTTACCAGGGCGGTTTTAATGTTTTCAGTCATTTTTTTAAATAAAATCAACAATCGATTACAGTTGTATGTAATAGCATCGCAATTAAAAACTTCAAATTTAAAACTTCCAGACAATGCCAACGACACCGATTAAAGTACAATACGAAAATTCGGAAAGTTTGCACCGTGTAGTTTACCTGTTTACAGGCATAATAAAACTGTGAACACAATTGTTAAATGGAAACTTCACGTCCGTGTATTCCATATTTCACTCCTTATCAACATGCATCTTATAAACCCAGTTGCCTTATTGTTTATGTTATTTTTTGTAATTTATTATTCAATGGACTTTATATTATAACAACATAGAACTGATTACGTGCGTGCTAGGTTCTGCAAGTCTTAAACACTTCCTGATTTTTCGATCGGACGCGACGAGAGTGTGGCGAATAGACAAAATAGCCGTCGATATACAGTATGAGCAATGCCCATTGTATAGTCGTTCAACGTTCGAGAGCTACATATAAATGCAAGGCTGCAAGACTGTTAGGCCGATTTTCTGCTTGGTCCCTAATTGTTAGCCCGCTGATTGCTAGGTCGCAGATCTAACTCTGCCGAGCTGCTTGGACTTGGACCTCACGCCGCGAGGCTGCTGGGTAGCTGACTTTAAAAACATGTATGCCTAGTGGACTCTCCCATCATTCTAAATTGGATCAATTCCTTTCCAAAATTAGGTATGTCTAGTATATTTATTTTTATATTTAGAATATTTCTTAAAGAAATTCCTTTAAGCAACGCTGTTTGCCAGTGCCTTTTTCTATACGCTAGGAATAAATGGGTTAAAAGTAAAGCATTCACCGGCCTAGGAATCAGCGACCTAGAAGTCAGCAGCCTGGCAACGTGAAGTCCGGGCCTAGCAATCAAGCAGCCTAGTAGTCTAGCAGCCTAGCAATAGACAGGCATAGCAGAGTATCAGCCTGGCGGCGTGAATTCACTAGACCTAAACAGTCGACGGCATAACATGCAGAAGCCTTGTGGCGTAAATTCACCAAACTTGAAGTCTATGTTGGCGTGAAAACACCGGCCTAGCGGTCAGCGACAGATCAGTAATCAGCCTGGCGGCGGGATTTCACCAGATTAGAAGTCTTTAAGCGATGCGGCGTGAATTCAACACCGTAATAGTCTAAAAGCCTGTCGGCGTGAATTCTACACCGTAGCAGTCTAAAAGCCTGTCGGCGTGCATTCACCAGACAAGCAGTCTAAAAGCCTGTCGGCATGAATTCTACACCGTAGCAGTCTAAAAGCCTGTCGGCGTGAATTCTACACCGCAGCGGATGAAGCCTGTCGGCGTGAATTCATCAGCACAGCGGTTAGAGGCCTAGCAGTCAGCAGCTTGGCGGCGTGCATTCACCAGACAAGCAGTCTAGAACCCTTTCGGCTCGAATTCTCCGGCACAGCAGTCAGCAGGGTAGGTACGTATATCGTAGTGTACTGCCTCCCTTCTCGGCTCACAAAGTTAGGGCCACTAGGACTTCTATAAGGTTTCATACTTTTTCATACTTTTTTTCCAATAAACTGTAATGTTATTTATATTTTTAGTGAATGATCGCGAGAATAGCTCCAGTTTAAGAATTTTCGACTTTGACTGAGAAAACTCTAAATCGCGCGAATCTGAAACTCTGTGAATTTCGTTACTTTCTCTTTTATTTCCAACAGATATACTAATTTCATCGCTCAAAAAGCTCAACTGCTTATTTAAAAAGTTTCAATTTATATGATTTTTTTATATAATTTTCTCCATGTTCGTGTTGTTTTTTTCAACATCGACTTTGTAGTTTTTCGATATGAAAATCAAGGAGTACAATATACAGCATTTGATAAACACAATATCATGCAAACGCGAAACTTCATGTGTATCCTCATTTGTTTATCCATCAAAACATACATTTTACTAATTTTATAAAGGTAAATGTTTTTGAAGAGCCATATAGAACTTTCGCCGGTTGAATGTCGCCGGCGTTGCTCACGGGGCTGGGTATGCTTGGGTCGCTGGGTCTGCTGCAATGCCTAAAATGAAAATATCTATAGAAAATTTGTGAATTTTCATACTTTTTCTTACCGTTATTTAAAAATGTTTTATTTTGATTACGCTTTATAGAGATTATTTGTGTTTTTGTAAAAATTGATCCCGTTTTAGAATTTCCTTTTTGAACTATGTTAATTCTCTGGTTTAAATTTATTAAGCAATAATACAAATGTTAAAGTTGTTGCTTGGCTAGAGTTCTGAATACGCAATTTTTACACTGATGTTCTGTTAACAACGTACTGCCAGACGGTGGGACAGTCGCATTCGCAATGACAGACTGCTGCACTATCACATTCCCGCTGCAAGACCGCTAGCCTACTTGGTCGCCAGGTTGCCTGGCTTCTTGTCTATTAACTTCATGTCGCCAACCTGCTAAGTTGCTGGTCTTCTGACCTCATGCCGACAGAAACTGCTAGACTGGTACGCCTCTGACTTAACGAATATCCATATAACGTACTTACGACGCATGCAAGTATGTTCGCGTTATGTCAAATCGACTCCTACCTAGAAACTGCCACGTCAACAACGAATCAAGGAGTCTCATTACGTGTCAAACGTTGCAAAATTCAATGTTTCCATGTCTTTTTTGTATATTTGATTATATGTTCTGTATTTCCATGTTTGTATGGTTTAGTTGTAAATATGTTGTGTAATGTCACGAATACATGGTAAAATCCTATATATGTATGAGATAACAAATAATATAATTATGTTGTATAATTTCATATATATGTCCGATATGATCATATATATGTTCTAAAAGTTCATATATGTATGTTATATATTGATACATATGTGGTATAATTCTGAAATTGGTGTTGTATCATTTTCAAACTATTTGTGGGATCTTAACTTTCATATTTGTGTGAAATAATTCCTTATGCTTGTTGTAAAAGTTGAATATATATGTTAAATAATTTCCATGATGAGAAATATTGTAAACGGGTTTGCTAATATGCGGTGATGGCTACTTCCCGCGTAAAGAGCTTTAAGTGAAAGGAAAGGGCCTCATAAATATTAAAGCTAAAATTTCTATCATATTTCAAGAGATAGTTATTGAGATATTTATTCTACTACTGTTGCACATCTTCGAAAATAATAAAATGAAACAAATAAAGCATTGTTTGATTGCTGAGTGCCCTGATCGCGCAAAGGCGCCATTTCCGCTATTAAGTCATAACAATTTGAAACGAAGGAAATAATTGGTCGGAATGTATGGCGTGTCAATTGTTAAAAAATTAAATCATTCGTCTTCACTATTCTTATTAGTTTATCCGATTGAAGAAGTTCCATCCCTCTCCATGTCTCACATCAGCTTGCACTTGTTGGTAGCAAAAGGCTTCATACTTAGTTTTCAACTCTTACACGAGCACATGGTCTCGGTCACTATAAAATATGCTTTTAAATATATTATTCCAGGCACTTTCTTTTTCTAGAAGTAAGTACCGGTAGAAGGACTTATAGCGAAGAACTCAATGCGTCATTATGATGTTAACATTACGTTAACGCAGCGACGGCTACAGTTCCGATAGGTAGAGACAGCGTCTTTGCATCGTACACGTCCTTGCTACGTAGATTTGGTGTACTTCTGTTTAGCCATACAATTACGCAGGTATAAATCAGAGTAATGAAAATATATGGTTAAAGCAGTCAAGTTTTAACAGGCCTTCACGTTTTCATGACATAAACTTTTGCCAAAGAGCAAAACAAATTGCAGAATAAGAATGTCAGCCTGTGACATTTTTGCATCAAATATACTCGGTAGTTATTTTGATTATATTTTACAAATTTCACTCTTTAAAGTAAAACTGCATAACGTCAAGATCTTGAATGCAACGTTTATTTGAATACTCCGACATTTTGTCGGAAAAAAATGGCGGCGATAAGGCGCTACCAAAGGGTGTGTCGTAAATCAATATCTGATTCGTTGAATGCTGGCTGATTGGTTCCTTTGAGTGACAGCTTGCCGAATGCCAATTACCTTCTGGTTGAATATGTTCCACATTTTTTGGAAATGGTTTACAAATCTTTTATAAGTTGTATTCCAAATTGTAACAATATTGACTCGATTAAATTAACAAACATTCGGATACCGTTCCATCTTATGTTTGTAAAAGTACCATTATCGTTGGCGCAGCCATGCAATTATTTTTATTCTGGTCTTCATGAATTCAATTAGTCATAATCAATTAAGATTTTATTTAACTATTGCTCTCTATTATTGTTTTTCTTAAAGCGACGAACATGTTTCCATCCATATCTATTGTTGGCACCTTCGACGCGGCATCTTGTAGTCTACCGAGAATATCAAATATAGCCTTTACCACGCGATAATAATGTTGTTACAAAATTGTTTGGATTCCAACATTGCCTTTTTATCAATGAAATCTACCAAGGATGTCTTTTGAGACGATTTATCACTTCTTTATGTCATGCTATGCAAATGTATCGAGGGCTATCTTATAAACCACTAAAACAGTATCCTCAACGGTGAGACAAGTTTGCAGCAGGGTTGTCGTACTTAACCACTTGCTAGTGTTTTCTCTTCAAATTAAGCTTTAACTGATAGCACATATCTCATGTTGCCACGTAAGATTATCATAACTTAAGGATTTACATGGTACGTTTAAAAAATCAGATGCTTTCTGGGAAAATAAACAGGTTGATCAAAAAAGACAATTTCCATCTATGCTAGGCTTTCGTTTAGAATATGCTTCCTTTAAACGAAAACATTCATAAAAGCGACGGTGTCGTCCCTCCATAGCCTTTGCTGACTGCTCATGCGAATATGCGACGACATATTGTTTCATAGGAAGCGGCACACATATGTATGTAATACTTCAAAAATTACGCAGGGATATTGCAAACAAACTTTTATGAGTGCAGTTTGGCTTGCTACAAAATGCTAAAGTTTATTTTTGACATGTTTTAAGATTATATAAATGTATACATGTTTTAGCAGTGTGTTAATGTTTAATTAATAAGCAACATTTGAGGATCATTGAAGGAGAAAAAAAAGATGTTTATTGTCCATCTTGTACTTTCACTTTTGTATTGTCTGCTTTAAAGTCTGATGCATAAACTTCGATTTCATGACGGTGGGCTTTTAGAACCTATGTGATGAAAATTCCCGGTAACACTTCATTAATACCAAAATATGTGATTAAAATATTGGACCTAAAGGATATCAACAAATATTTCAAAATAGACATGGTCAGTGTATAATTGCAAATGTTTGATGGAATTGTGTAGTCTTTTAACTTGTTATGAACATCTAATCAAAACTGCATGAATGTTATTGTTTGATCATCATACAGCGGACATGGGTAAACAATGTGGACTCTTTTTAAATAAATGTCCTATATGTTGAACAAGAACACCACTCAGGCTATGAAATGAATTCACAGGTCACGTCGAAGGAGTTGTAAATCAATTAAAACAAAGATAAAGTTGGCTCCTGCTCTTATTTTAAATCTTTAATCAGAAACATCCCGCGTAAATCTCGATTGTCTATCAACTAAGTCATTATGATATTCCTACTTCGATATGGTGTTCAAGTTTGTTTTTCTGCGAACAATAATCTGCACTCATTCATTAAAAACATTTTGGTCAAATACATAGAAGCATAGATCAGAATTTATAAGCTTATTATCAATTAGTTATACACCTTGTATCAAATGTTTAAGATATATGTTTCAATTGTCATTTGTTTATAAGATAATCCAGAACAGTGATGATGTTTGAGTGTCATTATTCCTATATTATTCTGTATATCACATTTTGTACAATTGAAATATTCTTTCAGGAAACCATGTAATTCTGAATGCTTAGGTGAGCAATATGATGAAGCAATATGAACTATTTTGCTCCTGGTTGATTGCGTAAACAAATAACATGTTATTAATACTTTTAATCGGTTAATGATAGTTCTATTTAAATACGATGTTTTATCTAAGGATGCACCATCTAAACTTCTCAACTGCAGCATGGTTGTTATTAACGTCTAATCAAAAGGAGCAGTGGTCTAATGGTAGGACGCTGGCTTAGGGATCAAGAGGTCCAGGGTTCGAATCCCGCCCTGACCACTGTAGTTTCCTTGAGCAAGAAATTTGTCCCACATCTGCTCCTCTCCACCCAGGTGTATAAATGGGTACCTGTGAGGGAAATAAGCCAATGTGCCGTGGCTGCCTGGTGCGCCATAGGTAAACGGACGACTTAGATCCCAGTGATCGGGGGGTTGATTGTGAAGTCGGCTTAATATGTATATAGAAGCAGACTAAAATCCGAACCTTCTACCTTTAACCATGGTTAAGGCATATTAATTTGTTTAAACGTGGTTGCCATTGCATGTGAAGCTGGGCCTTAAAAATGTGTGCTGTGAAACGAAAATTTATTTTTTAAAATAACTTTTAACTGGACATTGTTTCCGCTTTTTATTGGGGATAACAACAATTGTGTGCTTATATTTTCGTTATTCTACATTTGGCTTCTCATGTTTCAACATAAATGTGTATTTAATACACTAATGGAATAATACATACCAAAGAAAGATTGCTTGATAAATATCATAAGAGCGAACTTGTTATTAGATGGTTATGAAAAAATGGACAAAAAAATTAATTGAATGATTGCAAATTGGAATATCTGAGATTGTTCAGTAAATTTTCTTAATCGTACATTGTGTATGCAGAATACCATGGCAATACAAATATGCGAAAAAGTACATAAAATCAAAATATCGTATTACTATTCAATTTTGTAGAGAAAACGTTGTTAAGTAATTATGTGAAAGAACTTTTTTCTGATTTTGCTAGACGTGTGTTTGGCATCAGGGAATTTCGTTAAACATTGGTAAAATTAGGGATATACATTAGTCGCATATATCCACAAAATTTAAATACGAGTGCATGATATAAACATTAATATATCAATAACCCAAACAATAATATAGTGACAACAAAGAAGGGACTGGGATTTAAATTTAATTATTATAATTTACTCCATACAACACCATTAAAACTTAGTCTTAACCTTTATATAGATAACATGCGCTTTACAAGGTTTACAAAGCAATTACTTAAGGACGAATTTGTGATTACATATAGTGCATTTATATTATACCTGTTTAAATTCACAAGTATAAAAGTTTTTTTATCCGATATGCACTCGACATGTGAAGCTGAAATTGATCACAAATTCACTAGATTTTTTGTAATTCTATTTTTAAACGTTTATTTTACGTGAAAAGTACTATACGTTTAGGTTATATGAATAGTAAATATAATGATGTTTCTACATCATTATTCTGTTTCATGTCCTCTACAAATCTTTTTGACAACATTGATTTTTGTCCAACAAATTAAATAATAAAAACAAGCACTCTGTTATCAAAAGAAATGCGTACCTCAAACTATTGAAACTAGTTTTTGAAGAAATAGTAAGACAAAATATTGCAGTATGTTTTAAAATGTTAACTCAGTCTTACTAATACGATGGACATAAAAACATTTGCCGATTTGCAGACGTTCCTAGCAGAGGAATTCTCTGAAATGACGTTCTGGGTTATACAAACATCGTTAACGTTGCTGGATCTAACACTTAGTGCTCGAAGTATCATGTTCATACTATATTCGAAAGGTTGGATTATCGGCATTATAATTATCGAAGGTGGCGGAAGACGACAGGATTAATGGATTCCAGAAATTCCACGACATTGTGGCTAGCATCGCGATTTGAACCGGAATACTTAATGGGCGCTTGAAACTTGATGATGCATTATATTACACACGATATTTTAAGTATTTATAATGATGTTTTTAGTTCTGCTATAAATAAACGTTACTGAGGTTTGAGAATCTGTATCAATTTATTTGCAATATTCATGTCACATGTGTTTTGGAGATTATTGGCATTAAACTGTATTGTCTCTTGTATATTAAATGTCAATAGCTCCTTCGGAAATTATTTTGTTTTCTAGGTGCTATGAATTGTGAATTTAATGACTGGAACGATCGATCGTATGCGTTTCTTCAGTACAATGTGTACATGTATTAAATACATGTTTCATATCAGCACCCTATCATGTTGCAATATATAAAAAAATACAGTAACATTCTTTTACATATTGCACAAGAGATAATTTTTACTCACCAGTGGGCAATTTAACTAATTGAATATGTAAACATAGTTCTTATCCGTTAGGACGTATCAATAGATCATCGAGCTGTCTTCGTCTCGTAAACCAGTAAAGATTGTCGCAACATATCATTTTGCTTTTCAACATACAACCGTGCATCTGGTTAACGACGGTTTATTGATGTCCGAATAATTGGTAACTAAAATAACGCATCTAATCCACAGGTACAAACAATGCTGACCCGTCTTATAAACCAATTGTTGTTTCATTAATTAATTAACGTTGATACGGTAACTTGAAAGAAATAGGAGCCACAACTAAGGAGCTGTTATCATCGACTCATGAGACTAAAAGGTGCGGAAGTTGGCACGCGGCATTGTCTTATAGACACAACAACATCATTACGGAGACCATCATCGCTTTATTGCCGACTGGTCGGACTTTCTGGCGCCAGTAACACGTGGTTTGGAATTTCTGATGCTGATTAATTACCTGAAAAAATGAGTTGTCTAACTGCAAACATAGAAATTAAGATCAAAAGGAATTCGAATGTAGGACTGTACTTATTAAACCTAATTCATTTTTATTTTTAAAAAAGCTACGATTCGGACAATGTTTATTTATTGCTGAAGATGTCTAATAAATATATATTGAGTAGAAACGTACGTTAGATATTGCAAAAAACATGCAATAAAAATACGATGGTGAGCATGTTTTGTAGTGCTAAATACAGTAAATGAAAATAATGCAATCGGTCTCAACAATCATCATCTTAATATTCTTACATAATGTATATATTGTCAATTCATGTAAAACGTTTTGGCGATAACACAATTGGCAATTGGTTGGTAACACAATTAATGTATCAGCCCAATCGCCAGTGGTCGTTAGCATGAAGGATTAACATATTGAACCCAATTTGCTGCCGCCAACGCGGAATCTGATCGCGTCATTAGAGGCAAGAGGCAGCTGAACGTGCAGACATAGTTTCAAAGTGGAACCACAGTTTTTATTATGTCTGTGTCTAAACAGCCTAGCAATCTTAACTCTTAGTTATCGGCTCATGTTATGCCCTCTTAAAATCACATTGAACTGTGTCTGGTCGCGTTAACTAATGGGTATGGGATATCCATTGATCAGCTAATCTTGTATTTAAGGTAAATGACCGTTGGCCTTGACAATACGATACAAGCAACAAAACATACAACAATAAAATGATAAAGACTGGCATCATCGCCTTGGGCGGCCAATGCCAACCATTTTGGAAACTTAACCCTTTGCATGCTGGGAAATTTGTCGTCTGCTAAAATGTCGTCTGCTGAATTTCTAAAATTAGCATTTTCTTCGATTTTTTTTTCAAAGAATACTATCAGAATAGCAAACAGTTTAGATCCTGATGAGACGCCACGTTTTGTGGCGTCTTATCTGGATCCAAACTGTTTGCAAAGGCCTTCAAAATTCGGTTCCAGCACTGAAAGAGTTAAACCTGTTGAATGACGAATGTAACATCACACTTAGTCGAGAATTAATCACTAAAATTCAAGCGCAAATAAACATAAACCTCTTAGCATCGTTATTCAAATTCATAGCTAAAATTATGGACATGTTATACTTCTTATAGCTCCATGATTTGAATTCAGTTGTCATATATTCGTCGTTTTATTTATCGATAATAGTTGGATATTCTCAGCCGGGTTAAATCCTAAACTCATCCTAGGAATTTGAGGCTTTTATACAAACATTGCTCCTAATTTGCAGGGGGGTAGTTTTGCTTGATTAAATATTTATATGCAATTAAGACTGTTAAGTGATTTTTAATTGAAGATATACGCCTGTGCTTTAAGCGATTGTTAAGATAAACACAAGTTTGGTAGAAAATATGTCTTTCGCTATTATTTCGTGTATTTACAATTAAATTTTGTAAATACACGTCTTTAATATTGACAGAATTGATGGTTACAAAGAATATTTGAAAACATAATGCATTATACTAAATGTAACACACGCAGACAATACTTGTATTTGTATGACACGCTTGGTATATAAGAATTGATTGCATAGTCCTGCGCAATGCATTAAATAACTGTTAACCGATACATTTGATATATTTCTTGTTATTTATTTCAGATATTAATATCAATCTAGTTTTCAGAATTGAAACGTCTAGCAATAGCACAATCTCAATAATCTTTCATGCTTGTATTTATTTTTCAACACGTATTGGCAGTTGTATTTCTTTTTTTGTTCATGCCTGCATAATGTTGTAAAGCAGACGTATGTGTAACAGTGTTTAAAGGGGCCTTTTCACAGATTTTGGCATATTTTGAAGTTTGTCATTAAATGCTTTATATTGATAAATGTTAACACTGGATCTAAAAATCTCCAGATAAAAACAAGAATACAAATAAAGGATTTAAAAAAAAACAGTTACCCTCAACGGGGCTCGAATCACTGACGCCCTGTAGCCATGGAGCAAAAGTCCACCGCTCTTTCCACTAGACGTTCCGCTCTCATAACATGACCAATTTATTTTTTACACTTTATATATGCAATCCTCGTAGTATCAAACAATACAACGACAACAACATAATTCTCCAAATTATTCAATCGTTTCGCGTTGCAACGCTTTATAATTTTCAGGTTTTTAAATCGTCAAAAGATGCACATAATGGATATTTAGAGTATGGTAAATGTTCAGTATTACTGTTTCCTCACAAATATCATTACTTCAAGGAAAATTTGCGAATCTGAAACATTTTTTTTTCAATTTTGTCAATTTATCAAAGCGTGAAAAGGCCCCTTTAAACATGCAACGTACTGAAATATGTCGCAAAGGTTTAATATCGAATATGTTACATTATGCACATTTATAAATAGACACTACACTTGCGCAATACAAAACTAATCACATCAGCATAACCCGAGGAACCTTCAAATATACCGTTATGCAGTAGACGGAGAAACATTATTGCTCTCTTGGTTTGAAAAAAATATGTAAAACGAAATACAACTTTGCATGAAAGATGATATATGTAGATCCTTAAGGAATTAAGAAATACCATTGGCCAACGCGTCGATCTGTGTTTTAAATAATATATATACCCTACCAAACACATGGGTGATGTCATGTCAACGGAACTTGCGATGTCTTCAACAACATGTGGATATGATCACAGGCTGTCGAATACTAAAAAATCGGTTACTGTATATATCTGCTTGCATGAAAAGAAACCGTAATCTTAATAAAATTATGGTTAAAGTATATATGGTTCAATTATATATGTTAAAATCTATACACGTACTTATGTAAACTGATACCGCGTCCGATCATAATTTTATTTGCGAGCAAACTCAGCAAGTGTTTGGGCTTCGATTGGGACGCCGTGTATATTCGCAGAACATAAGACAAGAACCCTGTGTGACGTTCACCATATTTGTCAATTGAAAACCATCACAATTTACCTACTTTTATCAGAATGAAACTTAGTTGTAATTGTTAAAGTATCATTCATGACTTGATAAGATTCATTATGGTTCCGAGTGCTTTTGGTAATGCAATGCACAGTTATTTATAAAACTTGTCTTGTTTGATAGCTATAACCAGTTGATGTCATAAATACCATATTATTATGTGATTTCATTCATGGGCGCAATGCTTTGTTATTCATACTTGACCGTTTTATACCCTTACATTAAAACTGTAAGAACTGGGCGACATTTACGTTCACTATATTATTAAATCATTGTCAATACACATCTTGGTTTTCAGCTATAAGCGTTCCTATGCGCCTGCGTGTCAGAGTCCCCTACAACACGAACACCTAATTGTGTTTATATACACTCCCAACACCTCTCAGTTGTCATTGAACGCCGCGAAGGCAAGTCGGAGTATTCTAATCATCCTTCATAATTAACGAGGTGCTTGTTTTGACGGCTCAATTAGTAGACTGCTTATTTACCTGTATGACAGGGCGATGAAAGTAAAGCGTCGGGAATCTGAAAGCTATTGATGTAGATGTAATTTGTAACTTACTGTCATGCAGCTATTTACACAGGACTAGCTATTAATAGCGACAATTATGATGGTATTTTTCGCGCTTGGATATTAAGATTTTTGCATCATAGTACAAGATAAAATATAAAATAAGCCAGGTTAAAGGTTTTCTAAGAAACTATTAAAACATGCTCTTTTTTAAACTAGATAGTTATAATGTAAAACTGCATAGCACCACAGGAAACCCGATACCTTGTGAGCAGTGTAATACCATTGGAGCAATGCTCGTTATTTTAGCATGAACTAACATAGGGTAAGTAAATTGTAAAAAATAAAAACTTTAAAGTCCAATTTGAAACTGTGTATTAACATTGATAACAAAGGTATTGGCTTAGATGTAGAAAAAAAATCCTGACAAATTTTCTTAAAAAATTAGCGAAATGAGGCTCGCTGAAGTAGACGATCGGGCAAAATGGGCCATTTTCAGGCATTTAGGAGAGCAAAACTGCTTTAATTTGCAAGCCACTACAATAATTAAAGAACTTATACAAACTAACACATGTCTGTCATAACCTCTCAGCAGGGTTTCTCCAGAAAACTATTTTTTTGTGGAGAAATTTGCGTTTTTACTTGGGAAAACATCGATACCATCTGGAGAAGACCAGGAAATCTTATATGAGCAGTGAATTTATAATTCTCTTTGGTGACAAAAAAGTAATTTCCATCCATTTTGTTGCAATTTCTTTGTTTTGTATGTGGGCACAGATGCATACAATTGTACTTTTAAATGCCTCATGTATTATCAATAGTGCCTTTTCAACAATCTCGTGTTTTATTTCTTTTTACCAACACTATTTTGGAAAATTCAAAGAAAGACTTGACTGCTTTATTACATTAATTAATTGGTTAGGTATATGAAATGATGTCTTAATAAGTTTATATGGGGTTGTATATATAATATTTAATTAGTCACAGTTTCAAAGTAGGTGTAGGACAAGCTGTCAGTATTGTGTTTAAAGTTCATGTGGAATCGTTTGGTAAATAAACATGTATTACGCGTTCGAAGAGAAAAATATATTGATGTTGGCCTCATCAAGTTGGTCTGGTTAATGTTCTTTGAGCAATCTTTAGTAGGCCAAAAATATCACATGGACTAAACAGTAAACAGCGTGAACTGCATCCCATAGTATCGACACGCGAAAGTAAGAATGCCCCCGCACTTTCCCCCTTCCGCACTGCCTTGCCGCTGTGCCTGAACAAACTCCTGGGAAAATGCCGTCATACGTACACACATTTATGCAAATGAAAAACTCCATTTGTTGTACCTTTTTCTTGAAGTATTTGAAAGCCACAATTTGGGACAGAATGACGATGAAGATTATGTTATGGTATGCTGTTTGGCTTGCGATAAACAATATGCTTTCAGGAATGCACGATTTTCAAACGTCAATTAAACCTGATCGCCACTTTCCGATTAATATACATTATTAAACTAGGATCTATAGAGCTATAAAGGGACCACCTGTTTGTTCACTTTGAGGAAACTATTAGATAATCAGTAAAATCGTATCGCTTCATAAATATGTGTGGTAATAATTCCCCACCAAAATTTGAGTGTGTTATTACGCACTGTTTTAATCAGATGAACACGTTTTTAGACACGGTTTTTAGTGTAAACATGTTCATTAATGTGTTTGTATAGTCCATTGTTTCTCGAATGTCAACGTCTGAATAATGTCACGGTGGGTGAATACGTAATTTTTAGAATTTTATACTTCCTGGTAACGGTGTCTTATTATCAGTTATGACATGATAGTTGACTGTAACATGACTCGTCCGTTAGAAAGACAGAGTGAATAAAATAGGAAACAGGACGGCTTTTATTAAATGTTATTTATTTAAAGGCAAAATACGAGTAAAAAAAGAAAGCCATTATATAATTTTATGACGCGTTTTTGCTGCAATTCCTTGGAACATCTGGTTTTTCTATTGTGGCCTGAAATCAATGTTGCCATTTGTTTTTGTTTTTATGAAAATGTTGGCACAGAACCTGAACATTCTCGTGAAACTAGCGAGGACCCACATTCTTATTTTGCTGGTACATCTAGTGGTTTCTAGTAAATTATAGTAAATGCGCAGTAATGTTTAATATAAATTTAATATGACATTCAATGTCAATCTGACTAAGATTACATATTTTGGTCAAATCCGGTATCTCTTATATCCTTCAAAGGGGCCTTTTCACAGATTTTGGCATTTTTTTAACTTATTCATTAAATGCTTTATATTGATAAATGTAAACATTGGATCATAAAAGCTCCAGTAAAAAATCAAGAAAAAAATTAAAAAAAGGAAAAGAACATTGCCCGGAGCAGGTTTCGAACCAGTGACCCCTGGAGTCCTGCCAGAGTCCTGAAGTACGCTTTAGCCTACTGAGCTATTCCGCCGAGTACACATTCTTGACGTATTTTATACCTTATATAAGCAATCTTCGTAGTTTCACAAAATTTAACGACAAAAACAGAACTCTCCAAATTATTCAATCGTTTCGCGTTGCAACGCTTTATAATTTTTAGGTTTTAAAATCGTCAAAAGATGCATATAATGGCTATATTAGAGCATGGTTAATGTTCAGTATTACTGTTTCCTCACAAATATCATAACTAAAACGAAAACTTACGAATCTGAAACAACTTTTTTCAATTTTGTCAATTTACCAAAGCGTGAAAAGATCCCTTTAACTGGAAAGTGTTCATTATGATCAATACTCAACTTTCGTAATGAAATACAACAGAAAACATCAGTTTCAAAGATAATTTTTATCATATATTAGAGAGTCCAAAACGTCTTTCAAGCATAGCATCAACGATAGCTTTTTTTATTTATGATAAGCGCAGATTTATCTCGTGAGTTTTATTCCAATATGCAGCTATGGTAACTCAGAACAACTAAAAAACATTTCAACACCCTATCTTCTTATGCTTAAATAAGTACTTTTTGAAATGTCGGACTATTGCATTCTGACTTGAATAGGTATAATAAGCCATATTTAAATTAAGATTCTATTAAACTATTGCTTTTAATTATTGTATTGCTTATACCTGCGAAAATGTTTATAGCCTACATCAGAGGCGCCATATCTTGTGATAGATTAGTAATTTCCAATGTATGCAAATATATAAAAGAAGCTCTAGTTATAAGAAATACAATCCTAAATAATACTGTTGAATAGATTTCACCACCCATCGTTAGAACTTATGTGTTCTTACCATATATTATGTTTATTTGTATTGATTTTATGTTATATAATGTTATGTTATTATTCGCATTCGCGTGACAGAATATGATGTGTATTTTTAGTATTAAAACGATGTACTATTGTATAAGTGTGAATAAACTATGTCTGTCTGTCTTATTTGAAACCTTTGACACAGCATCCTGATGTCTACAAAAATATCAAGTATAATCTTAGCCACGAGATTATAATTTTGTTACAGATTGTTTGGATTCCAACATGACCTTTTTATCAATGAAATCTATAAAGGATGTCTTTTGAGACAATTTATCACTTCTTTATGTCATGCTATGCAACTGTATCGAAGGCTATCTATTAAACCACTAAATCAGTATCCACAATGGATAGACAAACGTGAATCAAAGTTTTCGTACGTATCCACTGGTTAGTGTTTGTCTGTGAGTTAAAAATCAGCCGAAAGCAGATATATTATTTGGCCAACCTGAAAGTGTTATAACTAAAGAAACTAACAGATACGTTTTGAAAAAGCCGCTCTCTGGAAAATCTGATAACATATCCAAAAAGGATCCTTTCCGATTAGAATGTGCATTTCAAGACATTATATTCTTTCAAAAGAGACTCCCTTTAAGCGGTAATTGTCGTCTCTGATGAGCCTGTGCTGACTGCACATGCTAAACTGGGACGACATATACCGCAAATGCATTAAGCCGGATTTCATAGAGAGCGGCACAAATACGTATTTCAAAGTGGCCTATGGATATCGTTAACATTTGGGTGTTAATTGGTTGCGACAGTATGCTACCAACAATTCATTTTTGGAATCTTGTAAGATAATCTTAAGTTCATGTATAACCGGTGTGTTATGGTGAAATTAAATAGAATTTTTTTGCCATACCATTACTTTCACTGTATTGTGTATTGTCAGCATCGTTATCTGATGTAATGACGAAAGAGTCATACTTCTATCAGAAACTATATGATGAAAACTGTCGGTAACATTAACCCAAATAAATGTATCTAAAACACCAAATCAGGAAATCAAAAATATTTCAAAATTGACATTGCAGGCATATATTTCCATATATATGTATATAATGTAGTATTTTTAACACAAAACAGTTATGATAGCACTAACACTATAGTTTCAGTGATTTACAATATATAAAGGTACAAGAAACTTCAGAAACATCATAAAATAAAGTAATGATTCGCCCCAAAACACATTTTAACTAAAGCTGTCACGTGGTTCCGGAGGCACGCGTTCGTTTATACGAATACGATCGCTGGGTTAACTAATGTCTATGAAATGTATGCAGCGGTAACATAATTATTAAATACATTAGTTCGTTAAGTTTTTCTCCTTTTTATAAACATCCAATTAAAACCAAATGCAAGTTTATTATGATTATTTTTGAAGAATGACACTTTTCTGTTAAAAGATGGATGATGTATGATAAAACTGTGACTGCATGTCCTCGATATAATCCAATCGTCGGCATATGATTTCAAATCGATGCAATGAAAATCCTTGTATATCGCAATGATATTGAAAGATAATCAGATTTTATACACATATAATGGCATACAGATGTTTACAGATTTTGCTTACTTTTTAAGCATGTCCTTTACTATATTCGACATTTACCGTTCTATTAATTTGTGTTGTTGATTATAATACGTAACACGTTTTGTATATATACACGTTTATAAGAAAAACATTCGTCTACTTACAATGAAATCTTAAACCACGAACTTCAATGGGACTATTATCCAGTACTGGCATTTTCCTCTTAATCTAAAATCTTTAAATAATATACTGCTTAAATGAAATATACGATTAATTAAAGCCTCTTTATCAGACGAGCAATGAGAAGAATATTTATCAAAGTTGATGAACTACTATCTTATTTTTAGACTTATATTTTTGTAAGTATTTTCCTATATCTGTTGAACAAAAACAGCAGTCTTGTTAATAAATTAATTCTCTGGCCACCTCGAAATGGTTGTAAATCAATTAAAACACCGATAAAATTGGCATCTGATCTTATTCTAAATCATTTATCAGAAAATTCAAATATGTATCTCGACAATATATCTCGATAATATATCAAGCTTATTCAAATGATAGTTCTTCTTCAATATGATGCGCATGTTTGATTCTCCGCAAACAGGAAATTTTACTCATACACAAAAGTCGTGGTCAAATACATTACAGCATATATCAGAACTATAAGCTAAATACTAATTAGGTGTACACTTTTTGTAAATTGTACAAATAAAATAACTCAATGCAGATTTAGTCTACAGTTGCCATGTGCTAATAAAACTAATAATACGAAAAATTAACGTTTAATAAGTAAACGTCTTTTGGATGGAAACTCGAAAGTTTCTCCTGTGATATTATTGGATTTTTATAATAAAGATTATTGTCAATTTGAGAATTTACAAATTTACTCAGTCTGGGATAATTTGATCAGGATATCAGTATTTATTAAGCTTGTTCGGGTATTTCGGCACTGCTTCTGTGTTAAACAAAGACCCTCTGTTTATTGCATTTGTTCGACGTTTGTAATACTGAAATTAATGGAGGCGTTAAATGAATGTTTAAAATATGTTTAAATATTCAATAATGCCATGATATGTGTCTTTGAGAAGACAACATACAATTTAATTTAAATTGTACATGAATTTGAAGTGTTATTTTGAAGTTTTAAAACTGGTTTACTTCCCAAAGATAATTTGAAGCAACGGTTTCAATGCATTGGTATCCATTCTATCTGATTGTAGTTTATTTCTGTTTTATATATATGTTGTATAAAAGTGTATGAAAATGGGTTCCTTGGCATTTAATGGACCACATTCTATTATAAGGGTTCTCTCCTGCTGGTTAAGCTGAAGTTTCACTACGTTTGTCTTTTCATGAACAATAAGTGGCGAAACTACGCCGTCAATAGAAAATCAAAAAAGTATAATCAGTAAATGTTTACCTTTTTATGTTAAAATCGGTAATGGGGAGCGTTTTAACTTCTGCCATAAGCTTTTTGTTCTGAATAGGTACATCGAGAATATGACTTCTTCAGACTAATTTGAACAACCAAACTATGTAATATGATATTTATCACAACTAATTACGGTTATTTCCTTACACTTGTTTGTTATGTACTTTATTATGGGGAAAATGTGAGGTGAGGCTCGCTTCCAACCGGTTTAAACCTCCAATTCTTTGGTTTGACCGCGCCAAAGAAAACCCAAGCTTTACATTTTTCTGTTAAGTGTTGTATGCACACTAACCTCAGTCTTATTCATGGAAGTTGTACATAGGCCACTCGCTTTCAAGTTTCTTACCTGTAGTTCAAACACGAATATTACTTAAACTGATGAAAGAACCCCGATTACGCGCCTTACAAATGTATGAGTTAATTGTATTAAGATAATATTACTGCATATACACACACACACACATATATATATATATATATATATATATATATATATATATATATATATATATATATATATATATATATATATATATATATATATATATATATTCAATATATAAATACATTGAATTAGGATCATTAGTCAATGTGTCATCGGACAATGTAATATTATTTATCAAAGAGCATTACTGCCTGATATGGGAGCGGAGCAAGTTGAACATGTGTGCATGTTCAGTATATTGCCCACCTAATATAGGGACGCGGCATATGAAGTTTCATGCAATTCTTATAATTAATGGCCAAGAACACACGCAGGAGGGAATTATTATTCAAATGGTAATTACTCCTTGGAAAATTAACGGAGCGGAACGACCCGAACATACCCGCACGCCCAACCGTCAAGAAAAGTGATATAAAACGTTCCTCGAATTATGATCATTATTTTCTGACCAAGCGATAAGAACATGAAATAATTACATCAGTGCCTTGAAAAATCATTGGACCGGAACGATCTGACACCGATGCGCATGTATAATCTAAACGTTTGCCGCATATTAAGTAAAATTAACTGGCAAAGTAACATATTAATAAAAACACGGCAATAATATATTGATGGCGCGGCCGCTTCGATTGGACAAGCAATCACACAAACTATTGATTACTTGGGCTTGCGAGAAAAGTTCAAGGTTCTGTGCTTTGATACAACTGAACAAATAGGTGACAGTTGTATTCGTTTGGAAAACGAGCTTGGTGGACAATTAATCAAATTGGCCTGTCGTCAGCACATCGCAGAAATTATTCTTGAAAAGGTTTTCAGTTTTCATGACATCTCAAGGTCTCCTAGCATGGAGTTGTTTTGCTACTTCAAAGATTATTGGCCTGGAAACTGACCAGAACTCATTTTGTACAGCAGTTGAAGATAACACTTTATAAAGTATGATCGCTCTTTGGAAGGATGATGTCATCAAGTTTGCACAGCATCAGCTTAACACATTTTAACCTCGTGATGACTACTGCGATTTGCTTGAATTTTCTATCATTTTTTGGGTGGCAATTCTGAACGTGGAATACGGTTTCGGTACCCTGGTGCTTTAGACAGGGCTTGTTGGATGTCGAGGGCCATTTATTATATGAAGACGTGGCTATTTCGCAAGTAATAAGATCCACAAAAACCATGCACCATAAGTCGACAGTTTCGAGGTCTTTCCTATGGTCAGAATATATAGCGTCACCTGCAATAAGTATGTATTTTCATTACTAAAGAATATCTGAAATACTGGTTTGAATGTCCAGCAGCCAACTGTGCAGCACGACAAGATCTTGCACTGTTGTGTGCTTTGTCTGAAAATCCAAACACTGAAATACCAAGGCTGCCACAATAACATTTGAGCGCCACCTTTGGTATCTCTCTGAAACTATGTTTGCCTTTGGCTTCTTTGAGGATGCTGTCACTATAGATGAGAAGCGCTCAATGGTAGTGGCACTCCAAGAAGTTAAAGGCTCAGATGAGCCTCTACAGCGAATACAGACATTTCAACATACCACTACCAACAAACTAAACAACTTTGTTACAAATTACACTAACTGTTGTTTCACTATTCTTGGCATATTGCAGGATTTCTTGAAGGTCGATCCCAGTGAACGGGCCAAACAACCAAAGTATCAAGAAAGCAAACATCTTGTGTCATCTGTGAAAGTTGACAATGACTTGGTTGAACGTGGGGTGGCATTAATTATAGAGTCCAATTCGAGTTTGACAAGCAATAAAGAACAGAAGCAATATCTACTTCAAGTTATCGAGGACCATAGACAACAATTTTCGGGCCCACCTAAGTCTTCTGCAGTTTATGTCAAAGTACAGTTTGTTGCCGAAAGAACATAAACAATAGGACCAGGATACTTGAATATTCATAATGATCATTTTGACTTTTTTCTATGAACAACGTTTCAGATAAATATATATCTACAAATGTCATAGTTGTGATCTGCAGGAGTATTTTACACGCGATTACAGGTTTCGAAACATTTATTAAAAACTTTGAAAGTGTTGAGCAAGTCCTTAATATTGTTATTTTAAGCCCAAACAAATTGTATACAGCTTCTCTCTTACTAGTATTATATAATGGAGGGTTGGAAAACACTTTTCTAATACTTTCATTTTTTTGGAGCACCCTAGTATGTATGTGATCTTATAGAACATGAAAATAAATAATACATGCTATTATTGCTACGCAACTGTAACAAAAGCCATGTCACGTTTAAAGTGACTAATTCACAGTTTCATGCCCGAAATATCTAACTGAATGCATAATGCTTCAATCAGAAAAAAGAGTTAGCGTTATTCAGTAACCATATGAAAGAACGTTGTATGTTTTAAGACATGTCATCGGACATGTATCATCAGGAATATCTTTACGCATAACATTTTTATACGAGTGCGTGAAGTTCAAGTTGAAATATCAATAAACTAATTATATCATATTGACAAAAATAAGGAACTATCATTTTTTAACTAATCATTATACTTTGTTCTATATGCTACCTCTGATTGCATAGTATTGTACTATATGTCATACTATATATGTATGTATATAAAGTATTGAAATAAAACATGTTGGCATTGTCCAAACATTGCGAAAGATAGCAGGCGTCAATATCTGTGAATGAGCTTTACACGAGTAAAATTGCATTTTAATGGGGAATAATTTGTTGTCAACAGATTAAAAATCAAACAAAAGTTCTCAGTTACCAATAGACATTCATACAAAATAAATCCAACAGCAATTAAGTAAGAAATTATATTCCAGTGTGTTTAAAAATGTATCAGACTTCCAAATCAGATAGGAATTAAACATTTTGTGAAAGTCTGGACGTTCCTGGCAGAGGGATTTCTTTGAAAGGGTATTCTGCATTATAACAATAACGTAAACGTTGCTGGTTTTAACATTAAATGTTCAAAGTATTGTCAAAGGAATATTCACGATAGGTTGGTTTATCGGCATAATCATTACCATTACCGAAGGTGGAATACGACGTCAGCATGAAGGGTTCCGAAAGTTCCACCACACTGGATGTCAAACGTTCTAATTAATGGGCGCGTGGTCCTCGATTCGCTATAAATCAGGCGAAATCCTTGTAATTTGTATTTTTTTAAAGATATTTCAGCTACATCTAAACTTATTGTAGATTATGTTTTGATTTATTTGTCATTTAATAGTCACGTCACGTATGTGTTTTTTAGAATCTTTTTTTAAGTCTCTTGTATAATAACTGATAAAAATTCTACCGGAAATTATTTTTTTAGATTATATGACTTGTGAATTTAACATATTTACTAGAATGAAAATGATCGACAATATACGTTGTTAAAATACCATTTTTAAATGCGGTGATATGTTTCCTATCAGTTCCATAGCATTCCTTTGGCAATACATAAACATGCTTGACATTAAAATTCATTTTATATAGGAATTTTCCTAAACATGAGTTATCAACGAACACCTTATTTTTTCTGGGCCATTTGACAATGCAACTCAATAGGTTCACCGTTAAACCTGAAATGATATTTGTATTTCGGTAGGACGTATTAATAAAACCTCTAGCTACATAAGACTCATAATCAATGCTGACCCGTTTTAAAAACCAACAAATATATAGTTTCATGAAATAATTAACGTGGATACGTAAATTGAAAGAAATAGGAGCCACAACTAAGGAGCGTTAATCTTCGGCCCATGAGACTACGAGGTGTGGAAGTTGGCACGCGGCATTGCCTTATAGCCACAACAAGATTATTACGGAGACTATCACCGCTTCATTGCAGACTGTTCGCACTTTCTGGCGCCAGTGTGTACGCGGTATTGAATTGTTGGGGCTGAGTAATTACCTGAAAAAAGATGTCTAACTGCAAATATAGAAATGTGTGTCGAATGGATTCGAGTGTAGGATAGTACTCAATAAACCAAATTCATTTTTATTTTAAACATTTAGAGCTACGTTTCGGACAATGTTTAATTAATCGTTCAGGGCGCCAATTACAATGAATTTAGTAGAAAGTTACATGAGGTATTACAAAAAACGCAGTGTAATAAATAGTTTATGGCAAACATATTTTGAATAGCTTAATACAATATGTGGTAATATCAATAACGGTCCCAATTATCATAATCTTAATATCATGATGCGATTGGTATGAATTGTACTCGCAATTCATGTAATTAGTTGTGTCGATGAGATGGAGATCACAATTTATGTGACGGCCCGATCGACATCGGTATTTGAAATTTGTGATTAACCTATTGAACCCAATTAGCTGGCGCCTACTCGGAATCTGATCGCGTAATTATAGGCAACAGGCCGCTGAATGTGTAGCCGACATTGTTGAAAAGTGAAACCAAAGTTATTTTTATGTCTGCGAGTGAACAGCCTAGAAATCTCAAACGTTAGCTATCGGTTCTTGCAATGCCCTGCCAAACTCACATTTAGTAAGTGTCTTGTCGCGTAAACTTGTGGGACATTACATATGCATTTACTAGCGAAACACCTTTAACATGACCTATTCAGTCAAATTCGGAACTCCATTGAGATCTTGCCTGTGACAACAAAGGAAAAATGATGCGTCACAACTATTATGAGAAGAGAACTTCTTCATCCAAGCTAGTCTTTACTGATTGCCTATATAATACAGATACATGTACGTTCAATACTTGATAAAGCTTGAAGCTGATTAATGCTGTTGTCACCGCCTTGGAAAGGTAAATGACAAGCACGGGGGATTTAATATGAGCATTCTTTTAGCATCACTATTTAAATGTGTTTGCTGGAAAAAATTATATTTATGGATAATTATTTTATTTTCTAAGCTGAACGATGTCTATAAATGAGATACTTTTATACCTTTATCCAAGAATATATTATAACGTTTTTTTTGGAGGATGAGAGTATCCATTAACCCTTTGGTGCGATTATAAACACAGTAAATGCTTGTGGTATGACTTAAATTACATGTGTTCTTAATTAGAAGTTAGAAGTGAAACAAGTATAAATTACTATTATTACTATCACCATTATTGCTTTAGATACATATTGTATCTACACATCTCTTTACGATTTAGAGCTTTGAAGGTCACGGAGTACAGTATTTTTTTTACTGTACTGAATTATTATAAATGCCACCAACGCAGACAAAACGTCTATGTGTAAGACAAGCCAGTATGATGTTATTTAATATTGCATAGTCTTGCACATAGAATGTATGAAAGTTACAGAAAACCTGACTTTTGGGCGAACGAGTAATTCTTTTTTGTGACGAGAAATACTTGCGATTGATATGCATTGCGTGATTACTTAATGGAGTTAAATTTAGTCATTTCGAAATCCTACGGCTCACTGAAACACTTCGGTTTCCTTGGTGTGTGTGTTTATTTGTTGTTGTTTTTGTTGTTGTTGTTGCTTTTTTTATCTTTTTTTTTGGGGGGGGGGGTCTAAAGAGAGCTCTCACCGTGGGAATTGATCCCATGACACCCCAGTCGCTAGGCCGACATTAAATGTGTTTGTACCGAAAGGATTAACACTGTTTTATGCATTCCACGAGTCAGTGCTATGTTTGATACTAATTAATTCATTGGTGTCTTATCAAATTACCCGTAAACCTCACCACTCACTTAGTTGTGTGTAACTTCATAAGAACTAGCTCATTTGTTTGGAAATAAATACGAGTGTTTTTATTAATTGTTCACAATAACACGTATTAAATCGGTGTCATTATATGTTCCTTGAATGACATTAGAGATACTTTATCTAGTGTCCTCTGTTCAGACAGAACTGAAATAGCAAATACCATTCATACAGGAAAGCGATATTAAATGTATATTGCAATGATGTGCACTGATACATTATATATTCCTATCATTTATTTCATTCATAACATAAAAACATACTAATCCTGTTTGAAGAATAGAAACTTTACGAAACTGAAAATTATATATAAGTATTCTTAATTGAATACGCCTTGTCAGTTGTGTTTCTTTATTTTTCATACACGAATACTGTTTTTGGGCAGACGTTTAGTGAAAAATTGTTAAAACATGCTTCTTACTGAATATACAAAATTATTTCAAAATCAAATATGTTCATATGTTAGAGACATGTATGAGAAAAACTATAATTGATAAAAAGTATAACACGAGCACACAACCGTTGCACTTTCGCATATACCGAATATTTAAAACTGAAAACGCACATAGAGTTATAGTTTTAATACTCGCGAAATTATTAAATGACCACTAAGAGACCTCATGTATGTCATCAAGAGGTTACTAAGCGCCTACGTGTCTAAGTCTCTTACAACAACACCACCACCCTGTGCTATTATATACACCCAACACCTCCCAGTGGTCTTTGAACACCGCGAAGGCAGGTCGGAACATTCTTATCATCCTTGATAATTAACGAGGTGATTGTTTTGACGGCTCAATTAGTTGACTGCCTATTTGCCTGAATGGCAGGGCGATGAAAGCACAGCGTCAGTGTGCTGAAGGTTATTGGTGAATATGTAATTTGTTACCTACACTAATGCAGCTATATACAAGGGGTAATTATTAATATTGATGATCTGGACCCCATTCTCGCGCTTCTGTAATTATCATCAAGACTTGGATGTCGTGCTCTAGTGAAATACAATGACGTCCAACTTATTGAACATGGTAGCTGTCTAATGTTGCAAATGTAAATGTAAAAGAAATGTATGATTAACAATTTAATTTAAAAAGTGCTGATATATTGGTTGACAAACTTATTCATTTTACTTACTTCATCAGTGGTGTTTAGACGCTGTCATATGAAATGCAAGGAAAATGAATATTTTCTTACGTAAAATAACGTTACACAAACAGAACAAAATATAAATACAAAATTTGCACCCTCTCGAAATGTGTATATTAAATTTGCTCCATGACATAATCAAATAAACTACATTTCGTGAACTACCAGTATTATTGCTGTTTGTGTATAGAAGTTGGACACAACAACTAACATTATCGAATTTTGATTGCATTCATTGACAAATACGATTAGCTCAATCGGTGTCATTGATCTATATGGTTTACAACTGTCCTTCAGTAAATAATTGTATAACAACGGCGAACAAATTCTTATTTGTTACTTTCTAAATAGACCAGAGCCATGGCTAGTTTTGGCATATCGACACGGCATCCAAATGGTGTTTCAGTAAGACCCATACAATAAGTATGTTGTTACAGCAAAGTTAAGATTCAAACATTACCATTTTAATGTGCCCATCCCAAACTCTTCAAAGAAGCGGCATATATCAGTTGTACTGTCTATGTCCGTCACCCTTTCCGGATGTCCGTCTGAAAAATCTTTTCCATGCAATAACTTTTCCATATACTAATGGATTATAAAATAACTTGGCACAATCGAAACTATCATACGACGCTTTATCGAATGTTTCAGCAAACCTCAAATGTCAAGGTCACACTAAGATGGAAATATAAAGAAGTGAAACTCCAGCTGCTGGAACAGTATTGCATTCTCATTATTAACAATTAGTTGGTCCTTTATTGAAGGCAAGTGACCAATTGCCAAAACGATACGAAACAGCACAATTCGATACAACATACACACATAGAAGAATAAAGCTGGGGCCACCGCCTTGGAACGGTCAATGCAACGTATTGTGGGTTTAAACCGGTTTTAGAGCGCTCAACCTCACGCTTGGCCCGACAATATTCATGACACATATAAGTGTTAATAAAATTTAACCTCATAGCATTGCAACTCAAATTAAACAATAATAAAAGGAAATAAAACGCATTTAATTTAATTACCATTTGATTACTCAATGGTAGGAAGGAGACCAGAGCAACAGAGTTACACCTTTTTTAGGAACAATGAAATGAAATTACGAACAAGTGTCAACTATATCCCTTCTTTTTAGAAAACGATTAAAGAATATAGCATCATATAGTTAATATTTCAGATCATCATCGTGCAAATACAGGAAGAAGCAACAATAATGGGTGTAAAAGATCCATATTACATTGATTGGTTGTTTATGTGACTGCTAAAAAAAAATCAAACAAGAAACGCCCGTCAGATAGAAAATATTAATAAAGTTTAACGATATAAACCCGATGACCTATGCATGTAGCCCAAAACAGTGAAAGTGTTTCGGACAAAGTAATTTTGAAGCGATGACACGATGACGTAAAAAAAATCCAATATAATTAAAGGGGCAGTACTGTCAAATAAAAATATATATTAAAGGGGCAGTACTGTTAAATCGAATTACCAATAAAACCAGCTATGTTTATTGAATATTTAAGAATCAAACATATAAAAATCGTCATTCAATTAATAATTCCAAATTTTAAGAGAAGAAAGATATAGTACATCGAAAACCAACAAGCATGTGTTTTTAAGTACGTCAACATTATATTCGTTTGATAACAAGAAACCGTCGGGGACGGTAGATGCTCCCCAAAGGTTTTTTGTCACAATATTGCACTATATATTCAGATAAAAGGAAACGTCTTGAGGGGCATACCTTTGGACAAAATAATACGATGGGTGGTTTGGCAACTTAAAAATTGCAAAGGGCCATAACTCTCTAAATAAATCATGTAACCAGAACCAACAAATAACATGCGCATCTCCTCAAGGTAGTTAAGCTTCCCATAAAGCTTAATTTTATTCCAGTCAGTAGTTGGGGAGAAATAGCCCGGACAAGAATTGCACTATATGTACAGTTTATAGAAAATTTCAAAGGGCCATAACTCTCTGAAAAATCATCCGACCAGAACCGGCTGATAATATGCACATCTTCTCTTGGTAGTGAAGCTTCCCATAAAGTTTCATTGAATTCCCGTAATAAGTTGCTGAGAAATAGCTCGGACAAGAATTGCACTATATGTACAATGGAAAATTTTAAAGGGCCATAACTCTGTGAAAAAATCATCGGACGAGAACCGGCTGAAAATATGCACATCTCCTCATGGTAGTGAAGCTTCCCATAAAGTTCATTGAATTCCGGTCATTAGTTGCTGAGAAATAGCCCGGACAAGAATTGCACTATATGTACAGTTAATGGAAAATTTCAAAGGGCCATAACTCTGTGATAAATCATCCGACCAGAACCCGCTGATAATATGCACATCTCCTCTTGGTAGTGAAACTTCCCATAAAGTTTAATTGAATTCCGGTCATTAGTTGCTGAAAAATAGCCCGGACAAGAATTGCACTATATGTACAGTTAATGGAAAATTTCAAAGGGCCATAACTCTGTGAAAAAAATCATCCGACCAGAACCCGCTGATAATATGCACATCTCCTCTTGGTAGTGAAGCTTCCCATAAGGTTTCATTGAATTCCGGTCATCAGTTGCTTAGAAATAGCCCGGACAAGAATTGCACTATATGTACAGTTAATGGAAAATTTCAAAGGGCCATAACTCTGTGAAAAATCATCCGACCAGAACCCGCTGAAAATATGCACATCTCCTCTCGGTAGTGAAGCTTCCCATAAAGTTTCATTGAATTCCGGCCATTAGTTGCTGAGAAATAGCCCGGACAAAAATGTGCACGGACAGAAACACGGACGGACCAAGCGTCGACTATATGCTCCCCCCAAAAAAAAATTGGGGGGGGGGGAGCATAAAAATGCGTTAATTAAATTGAAAAGTTTAATATAAACATTTTCTTTGAGATATTTTAATTTGCGAACACGCTTCAAAACTTCTCCATAAAATTATGGGTGGGAAATTCCATTAGTTAAATGCCATTTTAAAGAAACATTATATTTTGAAATTAAATCACCATACTTTGAGTGAAATTTAGCGAATTAAGGTTAAATTTGGCAAAAAAATCAGATTTCCGGATCATAAAATCTTTCATTACATAAAAGGTAAATGGCTTATAAAAAATGACCACTACGCGTAGATGGCGTTTCTCGTGTATCACTCGCTGCATTACCTCGATGGTGGAAATAACAAGTGTAGTTTTGAGACAAAATTGGAATGTGGGTGTATCTTTGTCGTAACGCACGTCATTGTATGACTGCAACATCTCAGTGATGTATTAAGAGACATGTCATACTAAATAAACATATCCAAGGCTAGAATGCGCACTTTAAAATACATTATGAGTTAATAAACAGATTACCGCCAAGATTCTCTCATCATTTATAACAATTTATTTTATGATTTTTATCCACGTTATATTTGTAAATACTTTAAACATAACATGAAAAAATATCAAAGAACTCAAGTTTAAGAGAAAAACAAAGTTACTATTGCATCAAAAATGCGTTAAATGTAACATTATGCTAAGTCTTGCTGAGTAAGATAAATTACATCACCGAAACAAACTAATATGATTTCACACCCATGAAAAAAAAAAACTTGTTTTGTAAGTTCCAATAATCATTGTATCTGATAATTTCGCATAGAAAATGCGTCTTTTATTTAATGAAACCGCCAAGGATAAAATAAATCACTAATTGATTAGACATCTATGAAATACAAGGTCGACTCCAATTGTCTGACTTGTTCGAAACGGATAAATTCACACTAAACATATTTCAGAGTCGAGACAGCTTGTTGTGCATTCGAAGTAGGGAAAAGCTGAGCCTAGATTTATATTCGGTGTAATGGGAGTACATTGCCAGTTTAAAACACAGGGTCATGATTTGTATAATCTTTATTAAGGGCCATAATCTGTTATCCCGTAACCTTTAATAAAAATGTGTGCTTTATTTCGGAATTACGCCATTTAAAGTCATTATGCTATATAACTTAATATAAAACACTTTAACCCGACCCTAAAGGTAGAGCTTATTTTGAGGTTTCTAAAAAAGTTATCAGCTGATCGCTACATGATGTTACTTGCAAAATATAACACGTACAGGCCTTGTTGTTATAGAGAAGTTACTACACTATTTAATTCTGTATACAATGTGGTCAGTTTGCATAGTAAAGGAAAAGAAAATATTTAAACTCATTATTTCTATAGAAAAATATATTGTAATTTTTTAACCTCATGTGACCCCAGGGACTTAGACAGTTTTTATCCCGCTGATATGATTTAAAGTTAAACAAACGTTGCCCAAGTCCACTATATGCGTTACATACCAAATATTGAAACTATGTTTTCGAGAAGACGATTGAAGTTTTAACCTCAGAAGCATCATTCAAATAAATTTGATCACTATACGATTTCTAATATAATATTAAATATCGGACCTTAACGGTTTCAGAGTATAAAATAATGTAATCACTATGTACGTTTAAATGAATGAGACCACTTTGGCGCGGCCAGTTTTGATCCTAAGGACATGATCAAACTTTTTACAGGACCTATACCTGCTCTTGCATGCTAAATATCAAAGATCTAGTATTTGTCGTTTTGTCGAAAAACAGGGAGGGGGGGGGGGATCTTGACCACAGGGGAATGTTCGTAACGACCACCATACGATGCTACACACCAAATATTGAATTCCTGACCCTTGCCGTTTCAAAAACTAAGTCTTTTAAACTTTTATACTTTATAAGTCTATATTGTCGACATGATTTGAATACAATAAGTAGAAAACAAAAATGTTCGACGCCAAAATTGTATCTATTACCCTAAAAGTTTTAGAGGAGAGGATTTTCCAAGTTATAATGTTTACAAATATATATATATATATATATATATATATATATATATATATATATATATATATATATATATATATATATATATATATATATATATATATATATATATACTTTTTTTAGCTCCGATGAACTACCTATGAAGCAGACTGAAACATCATAAAAAGAGGGTCGGTAACCCAAAAAATAATGCCTGTGAAGTTTTGTTCAAACATGCCTAGCGGTTCAGGAAGAGATGAGAAGAGAATGTTATGCTTAACCTAGCTGAAGGGCAAACAGCGATCCTGTAAATGTATGTTGTATACTTATTGGATATTAGAAGAACATTCTTAGGTGATTGAGTCTGAGATTGTCATAATGGCGTTTAATAAAGAACGGGATTGAACAGAATGTTTTGGGAATTTGAACATTGGTATGGACATTGGTATGAAAAAATGTCTCGGTGAATACATAAGTAAACTAATAACTACGGAACAAACATCTGAAATATGAATTATTAAAATGCATGTTTCCTTACTTTATTAATTCATGGAATGTTTTGGGGTCGCTTGCAGAAAAAAAAGAAGAATGTAACAATAGTTGCTATTCAACAGTATAGCATTCATACGGATAAACATTTTATGATGTTGCAACTGATCAATACTCGATAACGGTATAATAGTATTAATGTTCGAATTCAAATTATTTTATTTTATTCATTTTTTACATTTGCTTTAAAAAGTCATAGGGCCTAACAACGTTGG
Source organism: Dreissena polymorpha (assembly GCF_020536995.1). NCBI lineage: Eukaryota > Metazoa > Mollusca > Bivalvia > Myida > Dreissenidae > Dreissena > Dreissena polymorpha. The sequence continues at coordinate 140,515,300 of NC_068357.1, forward strand.
TATCCTATTACTTTTATAATATTAATCCAATGTTTAATTGAGTAGCAATTAAATATATTTATACCCTCTGTTTGCTTTTTAAATTGAATAACAATTCTATGCGATTACTTTGTATGTACACGTTGTATGTTTTATAATTAACTTTGGGCCAAGTATGCGGTCTGACGCGCCTGTCAACCAGATAAAGCCGTTTCAAGGCGTTGACCCCAACCCATTTATTTTTTATGAATGTTCAATGGAATGTTTTGCATGTTTCGTCCTGTATTGTACAGGGAACTTGTCAATTGGCATAAACAAAAAGCCTAGCGGATAATTTAAAAAAAGTCGCTCTTAAAAACATGTCTTAATTTTAATTTATCTTATATATGACAGTTTACAAACATATAATACGTTTAAAAAAACGGTTAATTCAATTATGGAAGCATTAAGGCAACACAAAATAATAAACTTCTCTTAAACATTTTGTTTATAAAAAACGTACATATTAAAATTTATAAAACACAGTAATAGTAACAAATCAGTGTTCGGAGACTCAATATTTAAAATGTATGTATAGGACATAATTTATTACACAAACGATCATCAACTGAAAATAAATGCACCAGTCAAGTACCAACAATAAAGTGTGTTTAACTAATGGTATTATTCTAGATGCTTAATACCTAGTTCTCGTCAGCTAATACATGGCAGAAAGTTTCTTTCTTTTTTTGAAGGTGTGCCATCGACCGTGTTTGTTATATTGGTCTGTTTGCGATAGTAGTGAGTTCACGTGATAAGCGATATGTATTATGTGTTAATGGTATCATAATGAATTATGCCAATATATCTAAGGAAGAAATACGTTTAAGGCGCGGACATTGACTCACTGACGATGATACACTTTGAAACTGACGATGACACACTTTAACCCATTTATGCCTAGCGTCTAGAAAAAAGGCCTTGACAAACAGCGCAGACCCAGATGAGACGACGCATGATGCGGGTCTACGCTGTTTGCCAATGCCTTTTTTCGAGACGCTAGGCATAAATGGGTTAATTTTAATGTCTAATACAAATATTCAGATGTCGCCAAATTCATGCACTCAAATATTCTACACCGTTATTTTTAAGTTAAATCATACAACTCGTTTCGAAATTTTGGGAATAACCCATATGTTCCTTAAATCTGCACATACTTGTACATGAAGCATGTATACAATTTATCTTTATTTCATTTTCGTATGTTACTTTTATCTGTTATAATAATACATAAATATGTCAGTTTAGAGCTAACATGCTTTTGAACATTGTCTTACTTATATAAGTACAATAAAGAGAAACCGTCATTCTTAGGTATAGTGCGTGCTGTTTGTAAGGATACGATTATTGTGTTGTTTTATGTCAGTGTGTTGTTAAGTACTTTTTGTTGAGAATCCCTTTTTTATATCATACTGTCAATCGTTATATCAACACTGACGTCTGTTTGTATCCTATAGGCTTTGAACAGTGGGTTTTATGGTAGTTCTTGAAGGTTCATGATCGACCTGAGACATCATACTTTAGAGCAGGCGCCACACTGTTTTTTGTGAATAAGATCCAGTCTGACTTAGAGCCTCGATTTGGTTAAGTGTGTGTAATAAAACTCACCCTTTGTTCGATCGTTTTTCATCGTTTTCTCTCAAGAATACCGCAAGCGTGCATGTTTTCTTTTATTGTTATTCTTATTCGTCATTTTAGTTATCATTGAGTAATATTTTCTCCTCTCATATATCACTGATGGCATATTAAAAACATTTCATACATGGACTTATAAAATACTAAAAATATGTTTAAAAGTTGTTAAGATTTAACTGAAACCTTATTTTCCAAAGATACGCTTCCATTAACTGAATCATTTTCTATAAAAAAAAATTCTCAATCATTTTTGACGAATCTTCAGGTAAAGAGTTTGCTGAAATATTATGTTATTCTAAATGCAAAAGAATGTTTCGTTAGAAACGTCAGTTACGGAACTATATTAAACAAACGCTCTGTTCTTTTCTAAGAAATGCCTCATATTTTGTAAAACCATGTACTTTCTTCTCAGTATTTAAAAATAAACACATGCAACAATAGAAAATATATAACACAACTAATGACGTCTGCTTTGCAATTAAAGTGATATTATGGGCATCTAACAGTTTACAGGTGTCTATCGCAACCGTCGTTTATGTTTGGTGTTTTCACTTCATATACACTTATATTTGTTAATTCAGCATCAACATACTAAAACAACATCCCGGAAAGAGAAAAATAATGCATTTGAATATCAACCGTACTTTCGTTTGACAACTGATCACGCATGTACAATTTGAACCTTAATTTAGTTTTAGTGCAGACTCGTTTATACGACACAAAGACACAATTTTGTTTTACGGATCATTTCGGCTTACAGGACTGGGCGGGTCACGTAAGATATATAATATAAAATATATTTTTATAAACAACTGGTAGCCAGATGAGTTGCAGATAATTGGTCAGTAACCACTTTTTAACTTACTCTGTTGACCTGTGAATTCTTTTCAGCTCAATTCAACAGTTAAAAATGCCCATAATATCACTTTAAAGTGGCTTTTTCACAGATTTTGGCATATTTTGAAGTTTGTCATTTAATGCGTTTTTATTGATAAATGTAAACATTGGATCTTAAAAGCTCCAGTAAAAAATCAAGAATAAAATTTAAAAAAAAGGAAAAAAAGTAGGCGGTACCAGGGCTCGAACCAATGACCGCCGGAGTCCTGGAGTTAGTCTGGGCTAAACACGCATTAGCCCTCTCGGCTATTCCGCTGGGTAAACACAGTTTAAGTATTTTATACCTTATAAAAGCAATCTTCGTAGTTTCGTAAATTTAAACGACAACAACAGAACTCTCCAAATTATTCAATCGTTTCTCGTTGCAACGCTTTATAATTTTTAGGTTTTCAAATCGTCAAAAGATACATATAATGGCTATATTGGACTATGGTAAATGTTCAGTAATACTGTTACCTCACAAATATCATAACTAAACGAAAATTTGCGAATCCGAAACAACTTTTTTCAATTTTGTCAATTTACCAAACCGTGAAAAGATCCCTTTAAAGCAATAGCAGTAGTAATTCACAATTGAACGAGCAAGGCTGTACGAATACCTGTTCTTTGATTCTCGCACGTATTGATTTTGGAGCCACAGCTAAGGAACGTTTATCAGCGGCTCATGAGTCTACGAGGTGTGGAAGTTCGCACCAGCCAAATTCTTGTAGCCACAACATCATTACAGAGACCATCATCGCTTTATAGCCAACTAATCTTACATCCCGGTGCCAATGTGCACGTGAATCCAAATTAATGATGTCGACTAATTGGCTGAAAGCTGACTGTCCAGAAGATCAGTAGGTGCTTTAAGAACATGTTATTACTGATTAAGCTAATAACTAATATGTATCGTTTGCACCACGTGGCTATAGATGTCCTAAAACTAAGGTATCACTGACCAAATGAATGCAGCAAACTATTAAACACGTATTTCTAAAATATATTAAATGCCACAAGTGCTGGCGAGAGTTCTTAAATAAATGGTTTTCTTTTTCTTTCTTACATGATAAACTGCGTTTCACATCATCGTGTTTTGATAACATTGCGTGCTTATACGCTTATATGAATGGGTTGTTTGTGTCGTAACAAAATAATACTTGCCAACGTTGTCACTTTTCTGAATATTGCTTGGATTCAGTGAAACTGTACTTATTATAAAGTAAATTCTTTCTATAAAGCGTTCTTAAGTACGCTTCAAATACATTGCATTGTTTCACCATGCATATTCACAGAGTGCTGCATGTATTAGTTAAATTGTAACCCAAATATACAAAAAGACTCAATTTGTTGTCGAGGCTTTAAATAAGATTTGTGTACGAGATTCAAAAAGTTAAATGAATTCGTGAGAATAGAGTTGTTAATTTTCGAACACATAGAAAAAGTATAGTCTTCTAGAAAAAGTTGTGTGTTTAATATTTACATTTTATCAAAGCGGTAATTAAAATGTAGGTTTTAGATCCGTTTCAGCGATTCACATAGTTATTCCTCTCTTGTACATGTACCTACCTTTTAATGTATCTGTTATATAATTACGCATTATCTAAAACTATGATATGTTTAAATCAAATGAAACATAAGTTGAGGATTAAACTGTTGTGAGTAATGTTGTAAAAATGATATAAATCCTATGTTTGGATCATTATATACATCTTTAATGGGTTAAAAAGTAAGACTGGCAAATGTTTAATGAGATGAACCTTTAAAGCAATCTTGAAATTATATAACTGCCTAAACGTCACATTAAAATTGTTTTTATTATATATTAATAATAAAAATGTTTTAAAACTATTCAATCCGGTCGTCTTTTAAATATTTTATATGAACCCTTATGAATACTGCTACTTATGTCACTGTTGTTGGTCTACGGATTTTTTTTTAAAAGTGGAAGAGGCGAGCGGAAAAAAGTTTTAAACAGGAAAATTATCGAGCTAGCGAAGAGCGAAGAATAAAAAAATCACATTTCGATAGAAAAATATTTCATTATCAAGAGATACATATTTAAACAGCTATATTTTACAGTCAAATCAATTCTTCTACAAAGAATATATATCGACCTCATATTTATAGGAGTAAGTTGCATATGACCTTTGACCACGAAATATACATGTAACCATATCATTGAAGTGAGGGACACATGTCTACCTACTGCTGCTTATATTTGTTTGAAGTTTTAAACAGGGAAACCTGTGAAAAGGTACACCATGTTTCAAGCTGTGAAATGGTTAACCATGTTGCAATAGCACTTGAAGAGGGACAATCGTCAAAATAATGACAGACAGTCGGACAAAGGCCATGTATATAATCCATTGTCGCTTCCTTATTTTAAAAGGGGCATATCGATGGCTAGTACGGTATTGTATTTTTCTGAAATAAATTTATACATAAAAAAGAACTTATTTGATTTTTCTGAAATACACGGACCTAGCTGTAAAACATGTACCGTCAACCATGTATTTTAACAATTATAGAACATTGTCCCTGTGAAACTTTTAGAATCAGCATTTTATGATTTTATGTTTATTTTTTGTTTACTTAAAGTGATATTATGGGCATCTAACAGTTTATAAGTGTCTATCGCAACAGTTGTTTATTTTTGGTGTTTTCACTTCATATACACTTATATTTGTTAATGCAGCCTCAACATACTAAAATAATATCAACCGTACTTTCGTTTGACGACTGATCATGCATGTACGATTTGAACCTAAATTAAGTTTTAGTGCAGATTCGTTCATACGACAGTCACACAAAGACACATTTACGGATCATTTCGGCTTACAGGACTGGGTGGGTCACGTAAGAATATCGATTGTAAAATATATTTTTATAAACAACTGGTAGCAAGATGAGTTGCAGATAATTGATCAGTAACCACATTTTAACTAACTCTTTTGACCTGTTCATTCATTTCAGCTCAATTCAACAGTGAAAAATGCCCATAATAACACTTAACCATTGTGTTATAGGAAACATTTGCCTACATATAGGGAAATACCGTCCATATGCCCATTTAATCAAGAAAAAGTATTTAAAAAATGCTTACGTCATGTTTCCCGATGTTGTTTGAAATTGAACATGCTTCAATGGTATCTGCTGATAGTTGCATGTACGTACGTAAACAAACACATTCAAATAAGTCACAGAACGTAGAAGATGTGTTTATATTTTTAATCAGCAATTTTACTCCGCCATTTGTTTAAAACGGTCAAGACAGCGAAACATATACTGCTCGCGCAGGAAGCCATTTTTTCTGGTCGTCTCGATCGAATTTTTTAGCGCCTGCAGTTATCGATTAAAATGGTTACGAAACACTATATTTGGCATTCGTATTCAGCGTCAAAATTGTTTCTGCTAGACCGCGTTTTTTTTTCTTCACAAATTAAAAAAAATATGCGCTATGATTACAGAAGGACACAATAATTAGTGCGAGCGGTAAAAAATATTGTTTTTCCATTTTGAAAAATAAGTGCGGCAAATCCGACGACCAACAGATCAATTTGGAGTGGCCTTATTTGCGCGATAATTGTGCTTTAAAACAGTGCCCATGTGTCCTCACCTGAACATTTAAAGTAAGTCATTAATTTGAAGAAAAAAAACGTGTTTGACATTGGAAAACATATTTAAATGACACAAGCATTTCAATTTACTGAGCATGTAATAGAAAATACCAAACGTTGAGTTTCTCTATAAGACTTTACGAGCATGATACAAGTATTTATACCGGTGATCACGCATTTCGATAAAACACAAATGTCACGTGTTATCTAGAGTAATGCATTAAAAAGCAACTTGTTACCGAACGCATTAAATGCATTCTAATGACATGAATAATACTAGAACTCAAGGTTACTGACCCTTGTGTTCTCCTGATATAATGTATACATTTTTAAAGATACCTTCATGAATTAGCGACAAAAAAATTACAGGACTCTGACAGGAACAGAAAATTATATAAACCGTCAAAAACTTTAAATGATCACATTTGCCTGATGTAAATTTGAATGTTTATCAGTCATTCATAAAAGTATTAAGCTACTATCATAAAGTGTTAAATGCTTATTTGAATCTACCCTACAATATGTATCAGATGTAAGGCAGCCTCAGTTTATCACATATTTATCAACAGATAACACCAAAGACTCTTAATACACATTTGTAATAGAATTCGCTCATTACGTCTTGTTAAAATAATGGTTTGAAATTAACCTCGAGTAAGTCGTCCATATGAGCACCAATTTTAGTGAAGGACATGTCAAGAATGTTCACGATACATGCGAATGCTGCATAATAGGAGCGAAACAAACAGTACAGCAGCACAAGCTCGCGAGTTTGTGCTGAATTACTGTGCGTTTGTCGATTGTCGCATGGACAATTTAAGTGTTTTTCATATAGATTATTATTAGGTAATTGTAAAATGGATTTAGCATAAATCAGAATATAATTGTAAAAAAAATCTTTCATAAAAAATGCCTTACCTACCGATCCACATGCCGGGTTATCACAAAAACAGGTTCTTAAGGATGGAATTATTCTTTCACATTATAAGATGTCAAAGAAAACGCGTTGATTTATCAAAAGCGAGGGAATACTTTTGCAAAACATGCTTGCAATCGATATGTGTATCGAACAACTGTTGTGAGAGGGTTCCGTTATTGTACGTAGCACTGATCATATCATGGATGACGTTCAGGAGAAAATTGGATATTGCTAACAAAGAAAACGCCAAGAAATACGTCGATCAATCATATGTACCTCATCGAAGAATAACAATTCAATTCAAGATCGCCTCCAGTTGTCTGGCTTATACGAAAATGAAAGCGACGTGATAGCGACGTACTGAACATTTCAATTATTGTCTCGAGACACGCCTATGGCAGCTTGCTGTGCATTCGATAAATGATGGATGATGTATGCTTATTTGATAATACAAGATTTTCAATACGAAATTCGAAATTAATCGAGTCTGCTTACACGAACCTGACAACAACGTTCCGAACACCTCAAGTACTGTCTCGAGAAACGCCTCTGATAGCTTGCTGTGTATTGATAAGTGATGGATAATTGTGTCTTGTCCTGATAAAACTGGGCATAATGCATGTGCGTAAAGTGATATTATGGACATTTTTCACTGTTGAATTGAGCTGAAAAGAATTAACAGGTCAAAAAAGTTAGTTAAATGTGGTTACTGACCAATTATCTGCAACTCATCTTGCTTCCAGTTGTTTTAAACAAATAATATTATATTCGATATTTTACATGACTAGTGAGTCCTCTAAGCCGAAATGATCCGTAAAACAAAATAGTATCTTAGTGTCGTATGAACGAATCTGAACTAGAACTAAATTTAGATTCACATAGTGCATCGAATCATTTCTGTCGTCAGTTGTCGAAACGAAATTACGGTTGATATTCAAACGCATTATTTTTTCTCTTTCCGGGATATTGTTTTGGTATGTTGATGCTGCATTAATAAATATTAGTGTATATGATGTGAAAACACCAAAAATAAACAACGGTTGCGATAGACACCAATAAACTGTTAGATGCCCATAATATCACTTTAAACTAGATTTTCGGTTAAAAGGGACTTCCTTTAAACGAAAAATACCATTAAAGCGGAAAGTGTTGTCCCTGATTAGCCTGTGCGGACTGCACAGGCTAATCTGGGACGACACTTTACGCACATGCATGTTGCCAAATTTTCACAGAACAAGACACAATTTATTAGGATTTTATAATACTTGATTACTACACACTTCGAATTCATTCGAGACATATGTAATTATGTATGTTAAACAAGAGTGATTTATCCGGAATCATGGCAATGTAAGTGTTCCATAAAAGAACGAATAAAGATATGATATGTTCATATGACACGACCTTTTAGCGCAACGGTTAACAGGCAATAACATCTTTAACTGATTGCCGAGCGTCTTCCGGAAGATTCTTTTACTTGGAGATAGATTTAATTTATTTTCGAAATAAATGTAGACGCTTTTCGCCAAGTATACTGGGTTCATTGCCCATCTGCGTATGAGAAAGAAAATGGCACATGTGCGCATGCGTGATAAAAGAGGCCCTTAATGGGTTACAGTCTTTCAGTGCCAGAAGTGCATGTACTTACCGGACGTTTTTTTAAACGGTGTAATAAACGCAAAAAAATGCTTTATACATTTATTTTAATCTGTATAGTTATTCAATTCATATCAATTATTAGCCGCCAGATGATATTTTTTAAACAAAAGTAAGAAAGACATCGAAAAAAGCATAATAACGTCATACTTTTTAAGATTCGAGTGCAAACGTTAAGCAATAATTAACATAAATAAATATAACACAAAGATTTGAATATCTTGTCGGCTTATAAAAGGTTTTTATCAGACTGCGTTTCCTATACTGACAGCTTAAAATATTCATTAATAAAACATGTATGCAATAATTTCAGATGTAGATATAATACATTGTATAATAAGTATTGAACCATTAACCATACCACAATTAATTAATATCAGTATGTGAATAGTAAATAGCAAGGAACAAAACACAAAAATCCAATTAAATAGCATAAAAACACATGTTTAATAGACCATTCGTTTTAAATCAAATTTAAAGAATAGTTAAATAAAACACAGATAAATATAATGTTGCAGTGTGATGAAATAACTCATCAAAGATAAGACAATCAGAAAATGCGTCGGCAATATTTTTCGCGATATTAAAATGGATCAAAATGCAGAATTGTACATGTAAAATACCAATAAAATAAAGTGAGTACTCAGTGATATTCAAGAGGCGCTTCTGAACACTCATAATTCACTACCTATATTGAAAACGTAGTGTTTTTTCTTTCTCTGTTTCATTTTTACATTGTTTGTAATTGTATGGTGACTGATATTCAAGGCATCTCTTATAATTCCATTATATAGGATATATTAACGTTTGTGGGGGGGGGGGGGGGGGGGAAATGCTTAAAGTAACATTACTACTCAAAATCAACGAAAATTTCGTAAAATAAAATTAACCTATTAAAAATCAGTGTTCTTTAAAATTGCACTCCTCTTTTTTCTCTCTCGTGGCCACGACTTAGTAACTCGTGGCCACGAGTTAGCTATGTCGTGGCTACGAGATAGAAAAAAGAGGAGTGCAAAACTAAATAAAAGAGAAGTGCAATTAAAAAAAGAGCGATGCAGTAAATAAAGGAAGGGTGCATTAAACAAAAGAGGAGAGAATTTCAAGATCTCGAGATCCCGACTAAGCTAACTCGTGGCCACGAGTTAGTCAGTCAATCAAATACTATCTTGTTCCCTCAAATTAATCAGCCAATTAAAACGTCCTAAAGTCAAGGCTCTGATATAACATAACATACTACTATTAGTACTACTATCACTACTACTACTGCTGTTGTTGTTGTTGTTGTTGCTGCTGCTGCTACTGCTGGTGCTGCTACTACTACTACTACTACTACTACTACTACTACTACTACTGCTACTACTACTACTACTACTACTACTACTACTACTACTACTACTACTACTACTACTAAGACTACTACTACTACTTCTACTACTACTACTACTACTACTACTACTACTACTTTTACTACAACTCCTACGACTACCACTTCGACGACGGACGACGACCGAGAGACGACCAACGGACAATCAATGTTTGGACGAGGGACGACCGACAGACGACGCGGGATGGACGACCGACGGACCACGACCGGAAGATGGACGACCGACGGACGACCGACTGACGACCGGACGACGACCGACGGACGACGACTACTACTACGACGACGACTACTACTACTACTATTACTACTACTACTACTGCTACTACTACTACTAGCAACAGTAGCAGTAGTAGTAGTTGGAGGAGGAGGAGTAGCAGTAACAGCAGTAGCGATAGTAGTAATAGTAGTAGTAGTGGTAGTAGTAGTAGTAGTTGAAGTAGTAGCAGCAACAACAGCAACAGTAGTAGTAGTAGTTATAGTAGTACTTATAGTAGTATGTAATGTTCTATCAGAGCCTTGCTTTTGGGACGTTTTCATGGGCTGATTAATTTGAGGGAACAAGATAGTATTTGATTGGCTGATTAACACGTGGCCACGAGTTAGCTAAGTCGGGATCTCGAAATTCTCTCCTCTTTTGTTTAAAGTGATATTATGGGCATTTTTCACTGTTGAATTGAGCTGAAAAGAATTAACAGGTCAAAAGAGTAAGAAATTCTCTCCTCTTTTGTTTAAAGTGATATTATGGGCATTTTTCACTGTTGAATTGAGCTGAAAAGAATTAACAGGTCAAAAGATTAAGTTAAATTGTGGTTACTGACCAATTATCTGCAACTCATCTTGCTACCAGTTGTTTATAAAAATATAGTTTATATTTATATATTTTACGTGACCCACCCAGTCCTGTAAGCCGAAGTGATCCGTAAAACAAAATGGTGTCTTTGTGTCGTATAAACGAATCTGCACTAAAACTAAATTTAGGTTCACATTGTACATGCGTGATCAGTTGTCAAACGAAAGTACGGTTGATATTCAAATGCATTCTTTTTCTCTTTCCGGGATATTGTTTTAGTATGTTGATGCTGCATTAACAAATATACGTGTATATGAAGTGAAAACACCAAAAATAAACAACGGTTGCGATAGACACCTATAAACTGTTAGATGCCCATAATATCACTTTAATGCACCCTTCCTTTATTTACAGCACCGCTCTTTTTTTAATTGCACTCCTCTTTTATTTAGTTTTTCTTCCTCTTTTTTCTAACTCGTGGCCACGACATAGCTAACTCGTGATAGAGATAGAAAAACGAGGAGTGCAATTTAAAAAAAGAGGAGTGAATGTCACCTCTATGCCACCGTAGTGTTCCTTATGGCAATTGCCGAAATTTCAACGCCATATGTGGTCTGGTAAAATAGATGTTTGTAGATACACAATGCTCGTTGTTTTTTCCATGTTAATTTTTCCGCAACGATATCTATTTATAGGACACATGAACACTAAGATGGTGTTCATGTGTCGTCAATGAATAGATATATTCGCGGGATATTAATATGGAATTAATTGTGTCACAAATAAATAAAAAGAGCATTTTGTTTCTACAAAAATCGATGTAATAATACCACATCTAGCGTTGAAATTGTGGCTATTGCTATAAGGAACACTGACTGTTTAGGTGTTAACTTTATTTTACGAAATACTTCACGAAATGTTCGTTTATTGTGAGCGTTATAGAGACTTTAATTCGTTTAAATATGTGCACGTATGACAATGATGGATATGGCAATATATTGGTTTGTGTCGCTAAAAATCGTTATAATTTCCATCTTAAGAAAATGCATTTTAGAAACTACACACGTTATCGTTCGAAATAAAACCGTAATTGCTGGTATTTATATAAAGGATTTTTTTGCACACTATCAATGCAACGTTTGTGGACCATGATACATAAATCAAATCATCAACATGGAAGCAACGAGTAAATGATGTGCGTGTTTAAAAAGTTAGCAAGACATAGTTTGTAAATCATCTTATCACATCACATACAATTTATATAAATAACTTATTGTATTATAATACTTACAAGAGTTAGCATTTATTATAGAACAACTCAATCGAACACTAATTTAACATAAATAAACTTCCAAAGTGCAATGATACCAATATGTTTATTGCAGTTGTTTACTGGTAAGAGCAACATTACATGTAAGCGCTGTGTATGACAATCAGTTTTCAATGAAATGTAAAGAGCGATAACGGATGCAATGTTTATTATACATGTATCTAATCAATACCAACGATCATTTTAATGTGGAATTCGGTTGTAAATTTGTGATAAGTGTAATTCGGTGTATCCATGATACGCAATCATACATATCTCGATAGTATTAAAATTCCAAAACATAGAATACACGTACCTCTCACAAAATTTTGAGTATCATTTCAAAAATTTAAAATATAAAGAAGTCGATATAGAAATATTTCACGACAACAGAACATGTAAATTTTGCAATCGTAATGTTATAGAAAACTAGCCCTGTTTTTCATTATAACAAAAGTATTGCGATAAAAAAACACATTTAAAGCGAGATTATACGATTTTGTATATGTGTTAGAGTGTAATATATTGATAAAATGTGAACAATAACACCAAATAGGCAAAACAAAATATACATTGAACTCGAATTTCATAACATTCAGCAAAGACAAATTAGTGACCCGAGTCGATTGCGACGAATATATTTCGTATATATTTTCCTACAATAACCGAAGCATTCGTCTTTTTTGTTAGTGTTCGTGTGTCGTATGAATAGATATCGATGCAATAATTTAAAAAGAACCGTTTAACTAAATTTAGATTCACATCATACTTGCATGATTAACATGCTGGCGAATTCGACTATACAGCCTTTTTCGATATCAGAATTAAATATCTGGTTTATTAAGCATTTTTTTCGACACATTTTCTTCTTAACTTTTATTTTAATTTATAAAAAATATATGTTTAATAAATCTTTTACACATTTTATATTAATTAATACATATTTGACAAGATCGTATATACTCGCTTTAAAGGGATATACAGGTTATTTGCTTGTTTCGATTTATTTCACGGGTGATAAAAAAAAGTATTTTTACGAGTTGCAAAGACACGAGTGAACAAATTTTGTCTGTGATCACTCTTAAAATAAAATCGGTAATCTACCCAAACCAACTCATTTTATTTTTTCACAGTTTACAATTCGAATGGACGAATTCTGCTGTGTTTTTTGCCGAAGTAAATTAAGTTCGCTTGTTTTCTCAGCATTACCAACATCGACGTTAGCAGAAGACGTCAGTTTGATGGATTCCTGAAATTCCACGACATTTTTGCGGGCATCAAGATGTGAACCGTAAAAATAGTTTGCGCGAGTTAGTCGATGATTGAGCATTAATACGCACAGTAGACGTTGAGAACAATATCTTGGTTTTTTATTATGGACCGAATAAGATACTCCTAGATTTTGTCTATCGGTGACTAGTTCAATTCACAGGTGGTTAGCGTGTGGCTATGATAATAATTAGTGAAAACATCATTTTGAATGATAAATAATCATATAATAACGAAAAATCAAATTTTCTGAAAACACAATTTTTATACTATCAAATATGTATATAATAAGGTATTCAACTCACTCGAAATCACCCGAAAACAGTGTGCATCGCTTTGAACAGCCATTACTTCATCAATTTTGCAGCGATTTTCATCAACCCGGTCTTATTCAACGCAGATGAATTTCCTTTCTGGAAATGTATTTATCTTGTTATATTTCTACACATGCTGGGTCAAATTTTAAGAAATAAAACGATACACAATTCGTGTGACCTACTAAACAGCGATCAGACAGGATTCATGAATGAAATCTCCAGGTGTAAAGGCACACCTTCGCATTTGACCAATGAAATCACTCGTGTGTTTAAAATGTCAGTTGAAATGTATGTAAACAAAGGTTTCAAACGGCGCTGGACAGTTAGTTTTGATGCATAATGCAACGGCAAGCACGGTAAGAATGTTTTTTTTTTCATGCGTTTTATTGAATTATGGTATCGAGGTCCGTGAACTTTGCAGGGAAAATGCCCTTAACTCCGTGAAGATTTCAGTCTTAGATCCGGTCTAATCGATGTCAAGTGGGTCACGCGAGTTGTGTATCGTGTTATTTCTTAAAAGTTGACCAAGTATTTGTAAAAATATTGCAAGACGTGTACATTTCCAGAAAGGAAATTTATTTATGCGTTGAATAAGACCGAGATCGTAAAAATCGCTGCAAAATTGATTAAGTAATGGCTGTTCAAAGCGATGCACCCTGTTTTCGGGTGATTTCGAGTTGAATACCTTGTTATATGATAGTGAATATTTTTATAGAAAAGTTGATTATTCGTTATAATATGATAATTTATCATGCAAATTGATGTTTTCTCTAATTTATATCATAGCCACACGCTGACCACCTGTGGTTCAATTTGAAATCACTTAAACATGTCTAACATATTTCTCATGAGTCGAAGAACGACCATGTATCGTTTCGGGTAATGCGGAAAAATATATTTCATATACAAATACGGGTCGGCTCAATGATTCGAACCATAATACTTTGACAATCGCATGTTTGTATTACCCTACGCTGACTAAATAATGCATATCAAAAGTCATGCGTACACTATTACTTGTAAAAATTCTTCATGCACACTATGAGCTGGCAGTAGCAACGGTTTTGCGTAATATTATCAGTTAATAACATAAAGAAGAAATAGTTATAAATGCGGCATAAGCGGAAGTAGTTTTTGAGGTTGAATGACTATTATTATTTATTAGGCTAATGTTATTTGTTGTGTTTCGCGTGAGAGAAGCACTGGAAATGCACCGTTTGGTAACAGTACAAAGCAAACTATTATCTCTGTATTTTTTGTATAAATTACACCTTTTAGCAGCTATCAATGGTAAAAACACATATAAAAGTATAGACAAATTATTGTATTATGGACACCCACGTTTTATCGTTCCATAAAGCAAGCATTTATTTAAGTTACTTAATTCTTATACAAAAGCAAAACACCAATTTGTCTTATCAAATGAACTTCTAAAATAATTTACCTATTCATGTCTGCTACTCTCTTATTCCACATTACATCTTTTTAATTTATAGGTTAATATATTCATGGGTATATCAATCAAATATTCATAAATACATCATTATTCGCTCTTTATGTTCAGCTTTGTACGTAATTATGCAGTTAAGAAAATTACCCATGTCTTAAATGTGTGTGATCTTTAGAACCAGATATATTGAGTTCATAAGCAAATTAGTTTCTATTTGTTAAATGTTGCATCGCGAGATTTTTGATTAACATGCGTTGTAAACTTCGTTCAGATATATATTTTAGTTGTGTTTCTCAATCAAATGTTCCTTTACTGAATCACCAATCGTTCTCAACAGTATGCTTGATAAAAGAAGTTTGCTAATTTTTTTTTTAGAAATTACATTGTCCTAACACTTATTATTCGCTGAATTCGTAACTGATGTTCAGTTAGCTCACCGTTGAGTCAGAAATTTGTTCGAACAAATAGCACTCGTGAAAAAATACATTTGGCAGTGATCTAGGTCTGCAATTCAAACACAGTGACAGTGTAATTAATTGGTTGCTACCTTTTTCGAATGCCGTTTAGTTCATTAGTACCCCATTTGTGTAATTATTAAATACAGTATGAGGATGTATAGTATGAGTGTTGAAAAGCTCGGTCGACAATATAAGTAAATATGGTTCTCTTTAATCCATCAGGAATTATTTATATTGTATTTTTAATTCTTGCTTGTATTGTCGAATTTATTAACGTTGTCTTTTTTGAGATGATTCGTCGATGAGGTATAAACAACACACTAGCATGATGTTAACTATTTGTTGTTGATCTGTTTAATCGTTATGTTTAAATTAGTGATTTGTTGAAAGTGATGCCAATATCAATGCAAACTGACGATCAACTGTTAGCCCTGTCAGTGCGGGAATCGAATTTTAAAGACCTTTGCAAACAGTTTGGATCCAGATGAGACGCCACAGAACGTGGCGTCTCATCAGGATCCAAACTGTTTGCTATTCTGATAGTATTCTTTGAAAAAAATAGAAGAAAATGCTAATTTTAGAAATTCTGCAGACGACATTTTAGCAGACGACAAATTTCCCAGCATGCAAAGGGTTCAGACGTTTTAGGTTTTGATTACGGTATGCATCTGCAAATTCTTTGTCAGAAAAAATAATAATGGCAATGTACACCAACAGAATACCAAAAACGTATCTAGAGTTTTTCTTCCTGTGTTTAAACACACTTGTTAGAAAAAAACAGAACGTGAAAATACAATTTATGAAAGTGATATTATGGGCATTTTTTACTGTTGAATTGAGCTGAAAAGAATGAACAGGTCAAAAGAGTTAGTTAAACTGTGGTTACTGACCAATTATCTGCAACTCATCTTGCTACCAGTTGTTTATAAAAATATATTTTATATTCGATATCTTACATGACCCACCCAGTCCCGTAAGGCGACATTATCCTTAAAACACAGTTGGGTCTTTGTGTCATATGATCGAATCTGCACTAAAACTAAATTTAGGTTCACATCGTATGCATGACCAGTTGTCAAACGAAAGTACGGTTGATATTCAAATGCATTATTTTTCTCTTTCCGGGATATTGTTTTAGTATGTTGATGCTGCATTAACAAGTATAAGTGTATATGAAGTGAAAATACCAAAAATAAACAACGGTTGCGATAGACACCTATAAACTGTTAGATGCCCATAATATCACTTTAACAGTTGGAGATTGATTCATGAACGATTTATTTTAAACGTGTTTTCTATTTTACTGAGGTGTGCAAATACGTGTTCGTTTTTTAAACTCAGCTTACCCACAAGATAGCACTGTCAGCAAATGTATATTTTACAGTCTAAAACGATTGTTAGGATAGACCTTTCATCATAGTGTTCAGAACAACAACACTGAATATGTACATACCAAACAAATGTTGCGATGTAACAACTATTGGAAACTTTTTCGCTGTCTGTGTTGGAGTTATTGTATGTGTATTTTCGTTTTGTGTATAGACCTAGAGAACAAAACATTTTCAACAGAGATTCAAATCAGGCACAATAGTATCATACATGTTCATAATTGCAATAAACAGAACTGTAGTCATGCTATTCAGAAAAAGAAAAAAAAGTAATACAATTATACAATGTATATTATATATAATCACAATACCATCCCTTTATAGCGAAACAATATCACTAAGTTCAAAGCGCAATTACGAGGATTCCTAACAATGTAGATTGTATGTCAATATTAATTATATAGGCAATTAAATATCAATAACGTTAACATTAGCAACTATGGAGATGGTTATTTATGCCATTACCTCATCCCCCCTTCAAACAAGGCGCCAAGATATGACGGTTTTGTTTTGTTTTACAGATGTTCTATGATGCAACCAACGTGTGAAAGAGTACAATCCGCCAGCTTCGATCCGTCAGGTGATAAGGCTTGTGATAACTTGGAATTAGTGTATGAATCATTGCTGAACTTACGAATGTGTCCAGTCCATTGTTCACGTTGAGTGCTAAATAGTGACGTTAGAGTATAGTTGAGTAAATTATATAAAACATACGGTAATTTGAGATGCTTCTGATAGAACATGAACAATGTGCGATAAACATACAGAGACGGAGAATAACTTTGTTTCTCGAACGCCCACTAGTTTTATTTTTCGTGATCGTATCTGAAATCTCGCCAATTGGTGTCTTTCGAAAATAATTAAGTTTAGGCGACGAACTGTTACTACAATCGTTGTCTAGTGTCGTTGTGAGAGATGATAATCATTGTGTAACCAAACAGACACGTTTAATAAGGGAGGGTATTATTTAATATGAAAATGATCAGATGTCGCGGCGATATTTGCATAATGCACTCTGATTAAATAATAGTTATCTTTATTTTTGTCTATTAGCCTTAATTTAAAGTTAAAAAGCTAGATTTTGTCTTCATGTTTGCAACATACTTAATGATTTAAGTTTTATCCAGACTTGGGTTTATTTAAAAATAAAACATACACACAGAATGGTCCGAATAGATTGGCACTTGGTTTGTTGTTGTTTTGTTATTAAAAGCAGATGTGTAACTTGTAGCAATATCGCTCTGTGTTAAATAAAGTATGTTTAACACGTTATTCGACTGTCAAATAGTCGTGTAAATAAAAGGCATCAGGAATTCCGTTTCATGTTGACATTGGTGTTGGAACGTCCGTTCAATCTGTTGTTAATATGTATTTTGTGAGTTCTTAAACACTAATGTCTTTATTGCATTGGTATTGCATAAGAATAAACAATTTGGTCGGTACGTAAACCAAGTAAGTCGCGGAAACGACAGAGCTCAGAAATATCAGGAACATGTTAGGTAATTGAATTACAGAGACAATCATGACAATAAAAAGTCTGGATATAATTGAGAGAAAATACTAAACGAACACAATCTAAATCAATCTAAGTACAATTCCACTCACATTCTTCAACAAATAGAGACGATGCGTCTGACAGGATCTTAGTATACACAACAAAGTGGCGCCAGTTATTTTAGTATGATGTCTAGTCGTCACTCTATTTTGTATTCGAAACACTAGAAACACTGGAAATTAACAAATCAA